>NC_133418.1:12440000-12550000 GCF_049350105.2 Macaca mulatta
TTACAACATACTGGCAGAGAGTAAGCAACAAATAAACACTACCATTATCTACTTCTTCACAAATTTATGAATACCGCGCTCTCAGTTCCTTGGTGACGTCACGTGCTAAGCCCTGTGCGTGGAGCACACTTGCCCACCTGCTTCTGTGGTCCACCTAGCCAGCTCTTTCCTGCAGATCTTCTCGTTTACAGCTCAACTTTGCAGCCACAGTGAATCCTAACTCAGCCCACCTTTTCCCAAAACGATCTTGGAAAACCCTTGATATTCTCTCATGGCTGGCTAATCTATTCCCCAATTATCAGTTTACTATAGTTTCTCCTGTACTGGTTGGTGAATCTATTTAACAAATTACATTAGAGCTACTTAATATTAATAGCTTCTTATTAGTATCTTACCATAGACCTAGTGCTTTGTTAGACTGAAGTGCCACCCTATGAGGGGCATGTTTGTTCTGCTCTCATTGTACCTCCATCCTCTAGTGGGGTACCTTGGGCCTTGGCCTCCCCAAGGAAAATGATCAATAAATATTTGTTAATTGAGTTAACCAATGAATTAATACGAGTGACTCTTTAGTACCTTAGGCAAGCCAGTGTCCTGTGTGAGAACAGACTCCAGAGTCAGGAGACAAGATTTCTATTCTTTGCTTTTCTTCTGTGGTCTTGAGAAAGTCACCACCTCCCCCAACTCTCAGGCTCCCGAAAGGGCACGGAGGGTGTTGCGCTGGAAGAGCTAAGATTTCAGAACACCTTCTCGGCCTGAATGTCCTGGATGGGGTCATTCATAACATCTGTTGAAAACATGTCCATGGATTTTAAAACACCTGTCCCTGACATTTCGAAATTTTTAACATAGCTGAGAAATATGTTTAGACACAATACTAACCAGTAGTGACTAAGTAGAACTTGCGTTTACATATAACATGTTCATCTCTGTCAGTGCAGAGCCCGGCAGAACACCTAACACATGAAAATATCGGTTGAAATATAATATTCGAAAATTACTTGTGGAATGAATAAAATAACCACATTTTAGATAGGTGAATAAATTGTTATTTGAGTAGAAAAAGTTGTCTAAGACAGAGTCTCTGTTAACACTGATTTTCATAGACCCGGGTAAGCGTCTCATACTAAATATATGCAAATTAGTTACTTTCCTTGAATTAAAACAATGCGTTTCCATTCTCTTTCACCAGGCAAAAGTTTGATCAGGTTAAGTAAACCACCACAGTTCCAAATCTTGGAAGAAGAAAAAGACACTGCTTTTATTTCTTATTCTCACAAACCCAGTCTTGACTATTTGTTTCTTTGAAGTAAAAACATAATTAAATACCTTGACACCAAAAGGCAATCAAAACCATGTACACGAGGTTTTTGAGCAAGTTCTGTCTTATTCCATAATATGTATTAGTCATAGACTATTCTGCTTGAGATGTTTTAAAGAAAACTTTCAGTTTGTTTAAAACATAGTGTTTTCAATCCTAACTAAAAATTTAGTGCACGCCATAAAATGAAACCTTCACAGAAATGAATGCTCATATTTCATTGTACTGTGTACTTCTGAATTAATTGCCCCAAAGCATAAATGTTCATATTAATTAGTGGTAATTAATTAATTGAAAGAGCACAAGGTTTACAGTTAGGAAGACTCATGGTCCAGCCCCAGGGATGTGACTTCTCTTTTTGTGGTCTTTGGCGGTGTAATTGCTGACAACTTAGTGTCTCTGAGTTTAACTCATCTTTAAAACTCGAAATCCCAACATAATGGATCAAGAATTAGATTAAGTAATATATATTAAGTGCCTACATACATAGTTACCGTGGAATAAAAGATACATTAATAGATGGCTATATACAGTTAACTGTGTTTCCATTTCAGTATTTGTTGATTTCTTACCATGAAATGCAAGCGTGCTAAACAACTTGGAGATTCAAGATTGTTTTAACCAAGAGCACACTTCCATCATATTTACTGCAAAAGCTAAAGAAGTGTCTATGATAAGATTTTTTTCTCTTCTTTAAGAAGAAATCCAAGGTAATGCAAATGAAAGTATAAAATCCCACAAATGCATAAATATGGAATGTGCACAGTTGTTTTGTACTAATAAGGACTGTTTGCTCTTAATCTACTTGAGAATTTGGTGTCTAACACATTGTCAGGATATCATGGGAGTTATTAACAATGGTTCCACATATTATAATTATTAGCTCTAAAGTTAAATCCTAAAAAATTGCCTAGTTCCATACGGACCTAAAATTGTTATTTAGTATACAAGGAACAAATTGGCTGTAAGTTAGAAACCTGTCCTCTGCCATTGATCCTAAGTGTCTTCCTTCACGTTATTATAAAACATGCTCATATGTCCTGATTATTCTTTAAAAATCTTTGCTCTCTCTCCCTCTTTTCCTCCCTCCCTTCCTTTCTCCCTTTATATATCCCTCTCTCCCTCCCTTTCTCTCTCCTCTCTTCTTTCTCCTCTCTCCTTCTTTTTCTTCTTCTCTCTCCTTCTTCCTCTTCTTCTCTCTCCTCTCCCTCCCTTTCTCTCTCCCTCTTCTTTCTCCTCTCTCCTTCTTTCTCTCCTTCTCTCTCCTCTCCCTCTTTTTTCCTCTCTCTCCATTTTCTTCCCTCTCCTCTTTCTCCCTCTCTCTCTCCCATGTCCTATTCACTCTGATTCTCTCTCACTCTTTCTTCCACTGTGGTTTTGTGTTTGTTTGTTTGTTTTAGACAGATTCTCCCTCTGTCACCGGGCTGGAGTGCAGTGGTGTGATCTCGACTCAATGCAACCTCTGTCCCCCAGGTCCCAAGTGAGTCTCCTGCCTCAGCCTCTCGAGCAGCTGGGACCACAGGCGCGCACCACCACGCTCAGCTAATTTCTGTGTTTTTAGTAGATGTGGGGTTTCACCATGCTGGCCAGGATGGTCTCCATCTCTCGACCTGGTGATCCGCCTGGCTCAGCCTCCCAAAGTGCTGGGACTACAGGCATGAGCCACCATGTCCAGCCTCTTCCACTCTTTTCGTCCTTCATTTCTTCTGACCTTCCTGGAACATATTCTGATTATATTCCAAAAAGATACTAGAAAGTATTCCAGCAGGAAATAAATGATGCAGTCAAAGTGGGACAATTTGGAATTTTAATAAAAAGACTGCTTACCCAAGTATGGGCGAGTCAAAGGAAACTGCAGGAGCCAAGGCAGTGCCCTGGGCTAGCAACAGCAGAGTTTCTTACTCCTACACTCAAACAGGCTAAGGGAAGGTGGGGGGTAGGGGAAGGTATGGAGAGGTGGGAGGAGCTTCTGGAGCCCGAGAAACCACGTGGAGACACTGCCTGGTGTGAGCTTAGGTCTTCAGCAAGGATCCAGTAAGCCCAGGGGAAAGAGTGGAGGAATAAATAGCCCAGGCTGACTCTTGGTGCTCCCTCCCCTCTCTGTGGGAGCACCTTATTGTCAGGGCCTCTCCGTCAGCCCACACAGACCAGTCTCCTGGACACACAGCAGGTGAGAGAGTGGACAGTGAACCCAGAGGGGTGAGTGGAAGCCATCCAGCCAGGGGGCTTAGCCACACACACACACACACAATATCATGCTCTAACTTAAATGTAAAGTAAGTATGAAAAGTGAGTCAGTATTCTCAGAAATAAAGTCAGTATTCTCAGGAAACATACAAGATGGGCCTGAAGCAACTTGTAGTGCCAGAAAGGAAGGAAGTGCTCAAAACAAACAAACAAAAACAAAACGATGGGCTGTGGAACACAGGAGCCAACTGGAAAAAAAATCTTTCAATGACCAAAACTGAAACAATCTGAGCAACAAAATAAAGGAATATCAATTAACCCACAGAGTACAAATATGTACCCATGAGTCCAGGATGATTTAAATAAGTGATCAAATAAGTAAATAAATCAGGGGGAAAAGACAAATCTCCCCTGTAGAAGAATCCCAAATAATTTATGTAGATCCTCCACTCTCAAGAACGTGGAGCATAACTCACTATCTGTTAAGTGTGGGCTGTGACAGGGTGACTCCCTTGCAAAGAATATGATATGGAAAAGTGAGGTGGGGAGCAGGGGTGGAGAGTAACTTTACTGTGCAGAAACCTACAAAGACTACTTCAGCCAGGTGATCAAGGTGCACATCCACAGTGATTAGTGGTGTTGATAGCATGTACCGTTGATATGATATGATGAAAATGTCATATTACCTCTGTGGTCCTCCTCCCAGAAACCCATAACCCCAGCTGAATCGTAAGAAAACGTTAGACTGAAGGACATCCCAACTAAGGCACAGTCCGCAAGATGCCTGTACTGTGCTCTTAAAACTGCCAAAGTCATCAAAAACAAGGACAGTCTTAGAAACTGTCATAGCTAAGGGAAGCCTAAAGAGATACGATGACTTGATGTCATGTGGTATCCTGGGTGGGATTCTGGGACCGAAAAACAGACATTAGGTAAGAACTCAGAAAATAAAAATCAAGTATGGACTGTACTTGATACTGAATCATCAAGATGTGCTCCTCAAATATAACAAATGTACCATCCTAATCTAAGATGTTAATAAGAGGGGAATCTGAGTACAGACTATATGAGAACTCTCTGTGCTATCCTCGCATTTTTATGAGAATCTAAAACTGGCCTAAAAAATTCAGTTAAAAAATGAGTTGCCACAATAGATTCAGGCAAGTGCAATAGAGAAATTTGAGAGGGAGGTCGATTCCTGCAAAGGATGCCATAATGAAGCTGGCAGCCCTTGCTATGGTGGGGCAGTTCATTCACAGTTTTGGAAATGATAGTCCCTCCGTTCCTAGTCACAAATGCTATCGCTCTGGTTGCTCTACAAATAATCACAACTTTGAGTTCTACAGTGAGAATTTGGAGGCATTGGCTAAAAATCCTATCCTCACAAACACATTTGAAGTGCATGGACAGCTCCTCCTCCACCCACATACACGCACCATGTAGCCACAACCTCTCACTGGGCCGACCCAGAAACACCACACTCCGTAGAAAGGAGAAGCCACAGAGGGTCTCCTGCCACAATGAACCCCACCATTCTGATTAAATTCTACAACTTCTTTTATCTCAGTTTTCACCTGTAAAATGATAAAATAGGACAAGATTACTTTCTGCCCTTTCTACCTCTAAAATTCTTTTCCCGGAAGTACCTGAATGATTGATTGGATTGAATACATGATTGAATGAGTAAATAAATCAGGAGGGAAAGAAAAATCTCCCTTGTAGAAAAACTCAAAAAAAGTATGTAGATCCTCCACTCTCAAGAAGGTGGAGCATAACCCCTCACCCTTTAAGGACAGGCTGTGACAGGGTGCCTCCTTTTCAGAGAATATAGTATGGAAAAGTGGGGGCAGGAAAGAAATTCTTTCTCAAAGATCATTTTCAGCAATTGAGAAACAAAAAATATATCTATCTGACATCCCATTGCTTTAGGACTAGCAGCGTATAATGGCTCCATGAGGACAGCTCCATCTGTGTTCTCCTCCACGATTCCCAGTACATACATTCTGAAAGCATATTTGTTAGATGTTTGCATTTGCATGTATAGCCAGAAAAGTAAAGCAAACAAGTGCCCAACATTTGTATACATTTATTTTACATCATGCTTCCAAACATCACAGCTTCAGATTTTCCTCAACCAGCTAGTTATAGGGAATAACAAGAAAAGATTTAATTTTTGCTTTTAGCTCATATCCAAATGTCTTATAAGGACTTAAAAGAGAGACTATATCTGTTTTTTTCTCTCTCTATCAAAACTAACCTTAGAAATTCTTCACTATACGTTAATGACCTTGAGTCTAAAACAAGTGATTATACATAAATTCCATCAGTTCTCTTGGTCTCAGCTTTCCTCATCTGTCAAGTGAGGGAACTGGACTGGATTTGTAGAAATAATTAACAGGTCACTAAACCAACCACCTCTTGGTCCTTGAATCTCCTGTGCAAGCTTCCTATTAAGGCGAACCCACTGTTTCTAACATTCACAGATATAATTATGATTGAATTATTATATTTTGTGGATTAAATGATCACATATGTCTGGATACATAAAATGAAACTATATTTATGATTTTAAAAACTCATCTATATTTTTTCAACATAGGAGATTTCATTATAGACTCTTAGTTTCCATAATTTTAAAACAATAAAAAGTTACCTCAGTTATGACACTGAAATTAAACAGGGCTTTTAAAAGTTACCTCCAAAAGTTAGAATGTATGGACTCCTTTGAGAATGTGATGAAAGCTATGGGACATCTTTCCAGAAATAGTATACTTACATGTAATACACATTAATACACACACACACACACACACACACACACACTCACTAAGCTCACAGGCATGTCTCCCTCAGGACCATCTCTATTTCCCCAGTGCCTATGTGTCTCAATTTAAGAAATACCAATCTAGACCGATACTTGTTGAATTAGGGAAGGGATCAGAATGTCATTTTTTTCAGCCGGGCGCGGTAGCTCATGCCTGTAATCCCAGCACTTTGGGAGGCCGAGGCGGGTGGATCACGAGGTCAGGAGTTCAAGATCAGCCCGACCTATATCGCGAAACTCCATTTCTACTAAAAATACAAAAAACCAAGAAATTAGCCGGGCATGATGTCATGTGCCTGTAATCCAAGTTATTGGGGAAGCTGAGGCAGGAGAAGAGAGAATAGCTTGAGCCCAGGAGGCAGAGGTTACAGTGAGCCGAGATCGTGCCACTATTCCAGCCTGGGTGACAGAGCAAGGTTCCATCTCAAAAAAAAAAAAAAAAGAAAAGAAAAGAAAAGAATTTCTGCACCACACTTTAATGGCAAGCCAAGATAACTCGTTTGTACACCAACACTTTATGTTGCCTGCAGTCCCAACTCTGGCCCTAAACTGCCAGTTGTGTTTTTCCATCTCTCAGGTATAAGGCCATACTGTTTAGACCTCAATATAAGCAATATTTAGACACATCCTCTCAAAGTAGTTGGTTGACTAAATAAAAACTTAACTCTTTCAACTACAGTGTTTCGTGTATTTTTGTGTTTTATAAACTCACATTCTAAATTACATTAAACTTAAAAGTACTGAAAATTAAATTTCTGATTGAAATAAAATTCTGAATAAATTTTAGGGAAGGAACTAATATAAACCATCCAAATTCTTCTAAGATCATCGGTGGAATAATTTTTTTTTTCTCACATGCTCTTTACACTATAATCAGTTCTGAACAAATATTTCTGTAACAAAGAAGTGAGTGAATTTAAAACATGGATGATTATTATATAATATATACTTTTTAATCTGCTTTTGTTGTTGATTACAAATTTAAATGTCCAATTATGTGAGATTAATTTCATTAAAAATGTATATGGAGTACCTACCATGTGGCAATTACTGGACTCATTGCTAGAATAAAATTAGCCAACGTGAAGGAATGTATAAAATGATTTTTTCCAGAAGGCTATCATTAAACATAAAAGTACTTTTCTCTTCTACCGTTGTATCAGATCTGATTTAAAATATGCTGTTTTAAGATGAATTATAAACTGTCAGAATTCATGGTTATGAAAAGGGGTTTCCAGATATATCTAATGACTTGGAATTTGTGTTTAATCTAACAAACCACACTGACTATTGAATTTGTGTGTCTGCGAATATAAAGATTTATTGTCCCTGGAGGTAATTATTGACCTCAGCATCTTATCAGTCAATATTTACCTCTTAGGCCAATAAATCTTGATATAACCTCATGAAAGTCAATATCTGTTTAATAGTATACATGGAAATCTGTAATAGTTTGATTACAGGCTTCAATGTCATACTGCCTAGTGCACCCCTTCACATCTAAGGGACATTGAATCATTCCTTCTTTTTAACGCAGACAAAACACCTCTGGTTGCTATGATTCACTCATTCTTGATCTAACACTTGATTGGAAATTTTTATATCATTCCTTAATTCTTTTTGCATACAATTCTTGCCTCTTCAATCAACTTGTAAGCCCCTATGAAGCCTGAGACAAATTTAATGCTTTTGTGGTTGCATTATTTGCTCCTAGCACACCTCTTCATCATTACAAATAAAACAGCTTCTGTGGATGAAGTTTTCTAGCACATGGCCCCCAGAGGTTACTCAGTGAGCCATTGCCCTTCCAGCCTGCAGAACTAAAAATATTTCCAGCACTCAGGAAGGTTTCAACACTACGAGATGCCAAGACAGCAGAAATGAGTACTTAGTAATGATCATGATTGTTTCTTATTCTGAGAAGTCAGAAAGTTGAGGCCCATAGTGGGGTATAGAGTTCATGCGTCATGCTGTAGCATTTGATAATATATAGCTAGTTTACAAAACACACTAGTTGCTTCATGCCCAGTAAATATATGCTGACGAGGCCCTCACAAGAGGCAAATATCGAAATCCTTTTTGTTGTTCCACGTGCCCTTTATGCAACATTAAAATCAGTACAAAGAACAATTAGGCTACTTCAAAGAGTCCTTTGTATTGGTCAAGCAAAACCGGAGGCCAACAATTAGGTTAGATCAAAAGGATCAAAAAGATCAAAAGGAAAATATTCAGTGGCTGCAAATATCCTCAGCAAGGTTTCCTTCATGATCTCAGGGTTTTAACAGCATCATTGGGCTTCTGTTGGCCTGATATGAGAAGGTCCACCAGTTTTCACTGTCTAGGCTTGATTTCCTTGTTAATAGCCATTTGCCTCCGAAAACTTGTCTACGTTGTTAATGGTTTGGATACTAAATGCATCTTCAGCCTGTGGTGTCTTTCATATTGCAACAACATTCAATGAGGCCTACTAGAGCAGCAAAAATTGAGGAAAACTCACATAGATGTTATTGATAGCAGACCCGGGCTCCTCATTTCCCTTTTATGCAAGCACAGCTCCTGAGACCTAGCAGGGCTGATGTCATCACTGAGGAAGCTTCTTGACCCTTGTGCTGTACAACTTTTATGATGCATGATTAGGAAAATGCAAGTCTCTCTCTCCTGGTAAGATCTCTCTCTCCTGATAGGATCTGGTACTGGGAACGCAAGCAATATGACATGACCAAACCTAGGCTTCTGCTCCATCCTGCCAGCTCAGTGGCTGTGGTTAGCAGTAGCATTGCCTCCTCTGGTCATGTCCAACATTGCGTTGGACAAAAGAACTGATTGCCATAAGCATTGGAATGGAGCCAGTTTGCATAAAGATTTGCAAGAAGCCCGCTATTTTCTGAGATCAGTCTTGGATAAAATAATCTTTACATCTCTGTCTATGACACAAACCCAAAGGATGTACACATCATTGTCTGCATCTCTTACCATTTGGACTTAAAAGATGTATGAGGCTACCTACAGACACAGTCACAGAACACATTAAAATATGGTTAGAAATGGCTGGGTGGCTGCACCTAGCACATAGGAAATGCTTATTTGTAAGAACAAAACTGGGATACACACATTATCTAGTACATAGTGTCATATGGCAAATATCTTTAGCCTTTTTGGAAGCATTGCTTCAAATCTTTTCCAGTAACTTAACCTGTTTCATCCTGAAGAAAAGAAAAACCACACACAATTCACTCAGCATTCAGCCAGGAGATAGTCGTGTCTACAGGTTGGTGTCTGCCCAGTTTTTGTCAAAGGAAAGTCAAGATATTCCAGCTGCTTGAGGAAGTCAGGATATGGGGAAAATACTCTCTGCAACCATGTGGATCCAGATTATCTCCTACTCCTGACTCTGAAGTACCAAGAGACATGAGAAAAGGGAGAAAATTCATCCTGCAGCCATAGGTATATTCAGGACTTGTGTAATTTTAGATAAGTGGTCCATCTAGTACACTAGTTTGGGAGAAGCACTGAGTTGCCCTTGGTTTGACTGTTCCAGGGTTACATTTATCTCTCATTATGTGAGCTGTAAGGGCCATTGCATCGCACATGGGACAGTCCAGGGCTATACTGACTTAGCAGGGAAGAGTTCATTGTCTGGCTGAGTTATCTGAATTATTGACTATAATCAGTGCTATTATTTGAATATGTTTCTCTCACCCCAAATTTAATGGGTTGGAAACTTAATCTTCAAATTTTTATGTTGATGGTATTTGGAAGTGAGGTCTTTGGGAAGGAGCTAGGATTGCACAATGTCATCAGAGTGGGGATCCCATGATGGGACTGGTGGCTGAATAAGAAGAGGAAGTGAAGCCTGAGCCGACACACTCCTGCCTTCTCACCCTGAGAACGCCTTCTGCCATGTATGACACAGTACAAACCACCTTGCCAGATGTTGGTGCCATGCTCCTGGACTTCCCGGACTCCAGAATCGAGCTAAATACATCTTTACTCTTTATAAATTGCCCCGTGTATGGTATTCATTTATGGCAACAGAAAACAGACTAAGACACAACAACATCTGTATTTGGATATCTAATGACTCTGCCTTGATTCTGAGGTCTTCTTCCCTAAGGATTCTGGTGTTTCCAGAAGGTAGTCAGCTAACAACCGCTGGGGGCCATCCCTTCAGATGATGTTGTAGTATCTGAAACTCATAAGGACAGAGGGTCATTCTGGGGTTCCTTTCTTCTCTGCCATCCTGATTGTTGCATTCTGCCTAATATGCCCTCAATCTATACACTAACTGATCTAATTGTATCCACCATATCACAAAGGGGGCCACTCATATATCCCCTGGTTTTTGGGGGTTTTTTTGTTTGTTTGTTGCTTAATGTTACTAGGCGTACTGTCTTAGCTTTCCCTTGACTGGAGTCTTATCTCTCTATAATGACTACCTTCAAGATCTTTAACATCTACTAAAACATTCTGCTTGGTGTTCAGGATTTCACAAGGTTTTTTCTTAAAGATAGTATGAGACCACCTATGCCCACAACTCTGTCTCACAATTGCCCACCCCCTCCAAGATACATCTTTGATCTTTAGACCCTTGATTTGCTTTCAAATGACCATGATAAGTTGGCTCATAGCACTAACTACCATACAATCTGAATAGGTGGTTGGATGGTGCCATTTCAGAACTCCTAGGGTAGTGTGCACTGGGCTAAGGTCTCAGAGTAGGATCAGTAGCAGCTGGACAGGTCACCAGAGCCATCCATCCTAGTGCAGCCACCAGACATCTGTCAAGGACAGACTTTGGACTGTGACATTTAAGCTCCTCCCATGGTGTGATTGTGGGGTTGTGGCCCAAAACCTGGTGGTTGACCAGAATTGATTGTTTCAAGGCCTAAACCATAGCCAGTTTCCATGGAGATCTGCAGGAGGCCAAGGCCTGACTGCAAGGGATAATTTTTAAACACTTCTCATATTGGTTCTGAAAAATTGCTGGCACTCTTGAGAGTGGCCCCAAATTTTACTTTGTGCAACAGATTATTATTTGACAATTTCAATGAGTACTGTTGATATTTTAGAAAGAGAACTTAAAACAGTCCTTATAAAAAATAAGCCTTCAAATTAATTTATTTGTTCTTTAATTTATGCTCTCATTCAAATGTTTATTTAATATAGATTGAGCAGCCCTATTCTGAAAATCCAAAATCTGAAATGCTCCAAATCTGAAACTCTTTGAGCACCAAAATGACAGCACAAGTGGAAAATTCCACTCCTGGTCTCATGTGATGGGTGCACAAAATTATTCAAAATATTGTATAAAATTATCTTCAGCCTACACACATAAGGTGTATATGAAACATAGATGAATTTTGTCTTTAGATTTGGGTACTGTCCCCAAGATATCTCATTATGAGTATGCAACTATTCCAAGATTTGAAAAAATATAAAATCGAAAATACCTATGGTTCCAAGCATTTCAGACAAAGGATATTCAAGCTGTAGTAACTACATATCCATATGTTGATCACTTAAAAATACATTTTAAAAAGTCCAACCACAAGAATTTTATTATACCATACCATGTAGTTTGAGTGAAAAACTAGTATACCTGTGTGTCCAGATTAATCAGTGAATTTTAATCATGAATCAAATACATGAAAATATGAGATGTTACAAAATGGTGTGGATTTAAGTGTTTCATGGGTGTTGAGGTATCCAAATTCGTTCAATACTACCAATGCTCCAATAACCAACTCACCAGCCTAAGCTAATCAAAGGTCTTCAAATTTGGCTGCCCACATTGGGCCCCACCGTGATCCATTCTCCATACACCCCTACCAACAAAATGTTTTTAGATGGCAAATCCGATCATACCGACCACACTCTCCCTACTCCACCTAAGTTTAAATGCTTCAAGGGCTGCCACTGTTCATGGATAGACAGCCCCCCACACCCAACTCTCAAGCCCCATCTCACTTACCCTCTACCCTCTACCCTTTTTCTTCTTACCCTCTACCCTTTTTCTTCTTCTCATGCTCATTCCTGCTGCGAGGTTTATGCTCATAATATTCCACTGCCTAAAACTCCTCTTTAAATATGACCCATTGGTTAGCCCATTATCATATCTTTTTGAAGGCCTTTCTTACACTCTCTACTGGTTAAATTCTCTTGTACAGATTCTCATGGCATCCTGCACCTCTCTTGCATGTTACTGTTGAACTACTGCATTTGTTTGTGTAATTGTTTAATTGATATTTATTTTCCCCACTAGTCTCTGAGCTTCTTGAGGTTAAAGCTCATCCTGTGTTTGCTCATTCTTTTATCCTCAGCACCAAACACTATGCATGGCAATAGTGGGTACTCGGGGATTGAGAATTTGAACATATAACTGTAGATTGGACTGTCATAGGAAACCTCAAGGAATAGGAGGTATTGGGAAACCTAGAGGGAGATAGTTTTGTTTGTTTGTTTGTTTTTTGAGATGGAGTTTCGGTCTTGTTGCCCAGGCTGGAGTGCAGTGGCATGATTTCAGCTCATTGCAACTTCCACCTCCCGGGTTCAAGCAATTCTCCTGTCTCAGCCTCCCAAGTAGCTGGGATTACAGGCACCTGCCACCATGCCAGCTAATGTTTTGTTTGTTTGTTTGTTTGTTTGTTTGTTTTGTGTGTGTGTGTATTTTTAGTATAGATGGGGTTTTGTGATATTGCCCAGACTGGTCTCGAACTCCTGACCTCAGGTGGTCCACCCACCTCAGCTTCCCAAAGTGCCTGGGATTACAGGCTTGAGCCACCGCACCTGGCTGGGAGATAGGTCTTGATGGGCAGGAAAGAGTTGTGAAGATAATTCTAGCAGGGAAGAACTTTGTGAACAGAAGCAGAGAAACCTGTAGAAGCATGCTGCCTTTAACAGATGATGCAAGATCCACATTAGAAATGAATAGATGAAAAGCTGAAAAGTATGGCAGGATGTATCTCCCAGAGATTTGCCACAACAGCAATTTTCATTTCCTGTGTTCTTCTGTGATGCCTGCTATAGTCATCTAGCTCCCACTATTGTTTTTAGGGAGTTAAGGACCAATAGCTTGTCTCATGGAACTGTACTAAAAGGCCTCGGCCTGAGGAGCTTCATCTTTATCTAGACCTGATCTAGATGAGATCTTGGCCTTTAAGTTGGAATTATAATGTGACAAGACACTGTGGTGTTTGCAAACGGTTTTTGCATTTTGTGTGGTTAAAAATTGTTGTGGCCGACTGGGTGCGGTGGCTCACGCCTGTAATCCCAACACTTTGGGAGGCCGAGGCTGGCGGGTCACGAGGTCAGGAGATCGAGACCATCCTGCCTAACACAGTGAAACCCTGTCTCAATTAAAATACAAAAAAAAAAAAAAAATTAGCCAGGCGGGGTGGCAATCACCTGTAGTCCCAGCTACTCGGGAGGCTGAGGCAGGAGAATGGCGTGAACCCTGGAGGCAGAGCTTGCCGTGAGTGGAGATCTTGCCACTGCACTCCAGCCTGGGCAACAGAGCAAGACTGCATAACAAAAAAAAAAAAAAAAGAAAGAAAGAATTGTTGTGGCATGGACTGTGGCAGATTGGCAGATTTTTCTGTTTCCTAAAGATTTCAGCATCAACATCTCCATCCCCCAAGACAATAAAGACATTCCTAGCACCAAGCAGAGGTGTCCATATTTCCTCCTGTGGAACTGGAATGGAACCTTGTGACTACTGTGACTACCGTGACCAAGGAAATACAGTAGAGGTGAAGTCATGAGATTCCTGAAGCTAGTTCATCAAAGTTCATGCAGGTTCTGTTTGGATTTCTTGGAACACTCACTATCCACATGACCCTTGTCATGACACTCCATTTTGGAACCCAGCCACCTTGCTGAAAGAAACCCAAGCCAAATGGAGAGGCATGGAAAAGCTTTAGTCAGCACTTCCCGACGAGCTCAGCCTTCGATTCATCCCACCCAGGTGCCAGGCATGTAAGTGAACAAGCCCCCAGAAGATTCCAGCCACAACCATTTGAGCCTTCCCCGCTGAGGCTGCAGACATCCAAAAGGGCAGAGATATGGCATTTCTGCTATGCCAACTCTGACTTCCTGACCTACAGATCTATGGGCATAAAGTGGTTGTTGTTTTATGCCACTGAGTTTGAGGTGGTTTTTAAGCAGCAATGTATGTGTAACCTGAACAATAAAACCAGATTGTGGGAGCCTTGCATACCAGACCAAGGAATGTAAATTTCATCCTGCAGGTCAGTGATTTTCTTACTCTGGTCCACAGAGGTCCCTCCCTGGCCTCAAGGGAAGGCAGCACCGGGAAAGGGAGACAGAGCACTCGGGGTGCACAGCCATCTACTTCCATCATATGCAACCGCTTTGTGTACTGTGCTTCTTCCTGGTGTGCCTTTGCTTAAGTGTTATGATAAAAATAATCAAATACAGGTACTTTCCTGGATGTAAATTTATAGCTATGATTCTACAAAGTCATATTTATAAACCAGAGTAACTTTTCATGGACACACTGCTGGATCAGTAGTTCAACACTCCTCCAGGCATCTGCTGCAAGCACATCTGCAAATTCTCCCACGTGAGGTTTGACTCAGTTATGGGTCACTATAGTAATCTCTTACCTGTCATTGCTCTCCAAGCGCTTGTCAGGCCTATGCTGCCTTCACAGACCGCATCTTTCACCTCATGTTAATTTCTCTGCAACTGAGCTGCTGTATCCTAATGCTTCCCAAGTTAGGTCTTTGGACAAGTCTCAAAACAGAACCTTCTGTTAAAAATGAGTTTTCAGGGGCATTTCTCCACATCTACCTATGGAATCTGAGTCTTGGGGGGTTGGTTGTAAGTTAACTATTCAAAATATGAGAAATCAACTCCCCTTTTTTTTTTTTTTTTTTTTTTTGAGACGGAGTCTCACTGTCTCGCCCAGGCTGGAGTACAGTGGCCCGATCTCGGCTCACTGCAAGCTCCGCTGCCTACTGGGTTCACGCCATTCTCCTGCCTCAGCCTCCCGAGAAGCTGGGACTACAGGTGCCTGCCACCACACCTGGCTAATTTTCTTGTATTTTTAGTAGAGACGGGGTTTCACCGTATTCGCCAGGATGGTCTCGATCTCCTGACCTCGTGATCTGCCTGCCTCGGCCTCTGAAAGTGCTGGGATTACAGGCATGAGCCACCGCACCCGGCCTCAACTCCACCTTTTAATGCAAGTAACTACAAAGCCACGATGCAAGGCACTGATCTAGGCATGGATTCAGGGAGGTCATTAATTGGGTCAGTATACCATAGGGGTAGGGATTTAAAATATGCTTTTTGAACATGCTGTCCAGGGCCTACAAGCATTTTTAAAGCATTTACTGAGGGAAAACTGACATACAAAAAGCTGATATTTAACATGTACAACTGGATGAGTATGGAGATAAGTATGCACACATGAAGCCACCACCCCAATCTGTGCCATAAACCCATACAACGCCTCCAAAAATTTCCTCCTGTCATCTTATTCATTATTATTACGGCTTCTGTGATAATACATAACATAACATCTACCCTCTTAGCAAACTTTTAAGCACACAACACATCGTAGTTGACATAGGTACAGTGCTGGGCAGTAGATCTCTAGGACTTATTTATCTTGTATAATCAAAACTTAGTACTCTTTGACTAATATCTCCCCATGTGCCCCTCTCCCCAGGCCATGACCATCACCGCTTCACTCTCTCGTTCTTTGACTCTGACTCTTTTTTATTCCTTGTGTAAGTAGTATCATGTAGTATTTGTTCTTCCATGTCTGGTTTATTTCACTTAGCTAGCATAATGTCCTTCAGGTTCCCCCATATTGTTGAGAATGTGCTACATCTATACAATGAAATACTATTCAGCCTTAAAAAAAAAAAAAAAGAAAAGCCTGAGAGCATCTTTTACACATCAAAGCTTAAGAAGCCAGAAGGATTTACAAAGAAGCGTCAGACTCCAGAGCCCGTATCTGATACAGTCAACTCCGTTAAGTGATAGCAATGTCACAAGAGCCATTGAGAGTTTCTGCGGGGAGCTTCAGAGGGAGTAACCTGTTGACTCAGTGCAGGGTGGATTGGAACAGAGAAAAACTGTCAACAGGAAACTAATTAAGTTATTTTAATAATTTAGGTGTGAGGTGATGAGGGCCTGGGAAATCAAGGTGTCATCTGTGCTGCATTCCTTTCTGAGCTCTCTAGAGAAAAATTGGTTGTATTGTTTATTTCAGCCTGCATGCCGTGGCTTCATCTCCATCTTCGAAGCCAGCAATGTGACATCTTCACATCTGTCTCTGACCCTGACTTTCCTTCCTCTCTCTTTCCCCTCCGAGGATCCTCGTGATGACAGAGTCCACCCACATAATCCAAGAAAACCTCCCCATCTCAAAATCCTTACTTTAATCAAAATTTTATTCGAAGAGTCTAGAAATTAGGACACGGATTTCTTTGTTATTATAATTTTCTTTTGTATAGACAGGCCTGGCTTTGTTGCCCAGGCTGGTCTCAAACTCCTGGCCTTGTGATATTCGTGCCTCAGCCTCCCAAAGCATTGGGATTACAGGCATGAGCCACCATCTTGGACCGGACGTGGATTTTGTTGGGAGCCATTATTCTGTCTGTTACACTAGCCTTTTCCCTTCTGAGAACCTTCTGTGTAGAAGGCAGGTAAAGAACCTGTGGGTAGTTATCCACTGGTGTCCATTTTTAATTGTCTGGGGTTTCCCCTGGGGGCATTAAACCTCACACACTTCTTGATGCCCCAGCAATGGGCCAGCAAGCTCCTGTGACTCAGGAAAAAGCTCTCAGGCAGACAAGCCGAGAAAAGTGGGTGCTTGAGGTGAAAACTGTGCTCTGAGGTTGCAGGTTAGTTCAGAGGTGGAGGAAATGTTTATGGATAAAGTAAGAGCCACATCTGGCACAGATCATTATCATTATCACCTCCAAAGCCAAAGCATGATATTTCCAGGCCTATTTATCCTTAGACTCGTTTTTCTGCTCCTTCTTTTTCACTTCCCCTTATTGAAAACATGTTTTCCAGGCAAGGCTAGAAGAAACTTCGCCAAGTCTATGAAGTGTTCACAGAGTCTCTCACAGAGTCACCTCCTCTGCCCTTCTATGGGGATTTGCCCTTCACAGTCCCTGTGACCGGACACCACCTATCTTTATTCTGTTACAATAGCTACTATTTTAATATCCTCTCTGTTCCCTAACTAGGCAGCTAAATTGTTGAAAGCTGGAGCTAAATTTTTTTAAACAATCACTTTATTTTTAGCTGGAAGTGGTGCTCAGTCCACGGCTGGTAAACAGACTCACAAAGAACTAAGTGCAGTGCTGGCTCAGGAATCACTGTAGGACCAGAACAGTGGTTTGCCCAAACACTTATCAATCCTTTTCCAGCATGAAGTGGGTACTTGTGATTGGTTTGGAAATGACTGGGAGGGTTACACTCAGTCTTCCCTCGCTGTTTCTTCTATGTAATTTTGCTTGTACCAAAACCTCAACTTTAACAGAAAGAAAAAAGTCATGGGTTTGTAGATCAAAGATAATTTGCAACTTGAGCACTGAGTATAACTGAGCCTGAAAATCTGCCCAAAATTTAACTATAAGAGAGTGCTACCTTAACTACAAAAGAGTGCTACCTTAACTACAAGGGAGTGCCACCTTAATAGCTGAATTGCTCAGGGCCCTTCCCAAGCCAGAACACCATTCCCTGGCTGGATTTTCATCCTTTAAGCCTTGTCCTACTCCATTATCAGCCTGCCTGGGAGAAGTGGCAGAACCCAAAGCATGAGAGGCGAAGTAGGTAGGAGACAGAGCGGGGACTTCTCAGCCTATAATTACTTATAAGAGGTGAAATAAACCCTTCATTTTAAAGAGGCAAATGAATGCGACAGCAAAGTGATGGGCTTTAGGAAATGCATCCACTCTATTTTAAGCTGTGGATGGCACAATTTTGATGTCAGCAAGTTGGCAGCTTTTACTTAGAAAAGCATAATTGTAATGATTTCACATCTCATTATCTACTTATTTTTAAAAATGCACACTCACGATTTTGTTGTTCATGGGCATTGCAAAGCAGTTACCTAGAGCTTCATCATTTAAATCTCATGCATACTGGTCCTTGTCTAACGTGAGTGTAATAGTGCTCAAGTGAGTTTAAATGAGATACATATACAATTTCCAGAAGGTGAGGTTTCTCACTGAATTTTCATAACATTTGCTCTCATGTCCTCCATGCCAAGAATGAAAGATTCTTTCAGAGAACAAGCAACGTTGTTCGGATGGCCTGATCTAAGTCCAGAATGAAAACGAGCCGACTTTCCCTGGCCATTTCCATGGATTGCCTTCTTTGCTGTGCTTCTCTTCCTATGTCAGCTTCTCTGAAGAAGAAATAGAGCGCAGATTTTCATGATTCACTCATTTATTTGTTTCCATTCAAAAAACATTTATTCAAGTCTCCTTTACTATTTTATGTCACTGTCACAACATAGGAGTACACAAAGGATGATAATCGTTATGTTATTGGATTGAAAATTATTACTCGAGCAATAATGTAATAAGACATACAATTATTAAATTACACTGCATTTTATTCAATATGCTTCTCCCAGAGTCTTACACCCTTGCCTAACTCTGTTAGGTCAGACTTGAGTCCTAACTTACGTGCAACTGGTCGGCACTCTTTAGTACATGGGAATCAAATGAGGGTAGTCAGCTCTTCAATCAAAAGCCAGCTTCATGTTAGTTAGGGAGATGATCTCACTGTTGAGTTATAACACCTGCTTTTATTTCTCATCCAAATACATCACTTGTCTGTTTTTTTCTCTCAAACAGGCAGTATATGCTTAATAATCCTGTATGGTAAAGGATTTTTATCTATGTTCTTTGATTTATAAAGCATGTTACTCATTATTTTAGGTAGCCTATTGTTTTAGGTAGCATGCCAACTCTTTTTATGAATATAAAAATCACAAAATGTTTTAAAATTAGTGCATTTGTCACTTTGTCCCAATCCACCAGAGTAGACACTTTGGAGTGTTCTTTGATTATTTTCGCTCTCTTACCTTATATTCAGTTGAGCCTTGGAAAAGTGGATATTGGTGAGGGCCACGTAACAAGGTCACAGTGAAACCACTAATTTTACAGTTTTGACCTTCATATTATTTACTTTCAATGGCACATGGATAAACTGAAATCATACTGAAAGCAATATTGAAGAGAGCAGTTTACTGTGAACTTTGATAACAAACCACGGAAAATAAATAAACATGATGTTAAATGATTCCCTCTCACACACACACACACACACACACACATCCTTATCTAGTCCCAACCGTGACTCTCTGCAAACTGATGCTCACCTACTCAGTATTTGCTTGCACCAACTATCAGTTCAAAACATTGCAAAGTCCCCTGTGTTCTCAGAAAACAGAGATCTTCTCAGTCTGACATTCAAGTCTTGCAGAACCTGGCCTCAGCTAAATTCCCTACTAAAACAAGTTCACTCCTCCAGCTAGACTGGCTGACAGCCTGCCCTCTACCAATCATTTGCCTATTTTGACTTTCATGCTGTATTAACGGTGTGCACCTCCCACCCACCCCATCACACCTATCCTGAACATCCCTCAAACTTTCACTTGCCAGTCCAATTCACAGCAATCACTCTCTTCTGAATCCCTGCAGTAATTTTTCTTCCTAATCATGGAAACTTAATTTTATGTGCTGTCCTGTATCATAGGCTCTTTTTCATTGGTGTTTGTAAAATCTCTTTGAGTAGAGCTAGTCCTGAAAGCAGGATTTCTTTTCTTCTTTTTCTTGGAGTTACCAGTGTGCCAAGCGTAGAATTTTATACAATCATTTTAGCATTTTAGATGAATTACCACTTTGATGAATTGATACGGCCCAGAATTAAGCAAAATCACTCAGAATATTTTTCCAAAATATGTCCTGGTGTGTAATTGCTTATAATCCTTGGTTGGTCTGAATAAATCACTCTATATTCCAATAAACCTAGGGGATATTCAAAACAAAAGAACCACGTTCTGTTAAATTAACATGACCCTTTGGTGATTTTTTTTTTTTATTTGAAACTAAAACATTTATCCCTGCCCTATTCACAGAATAAATGTCTCTTTTATCTACTTGAAAACTGCAACATGCAGTTATGGGAAGTGTCCATTAAGACAGGAGGATCGTCTCATTGTCTTTGGCTGAAGAGTTCCGGTAGCAGCCGGTTTTCTTCCAGTCCTTAAATCTCACAGCATTCTGCATGTTTCCACGTGGCATTGTGTGAGTGAGGAAATCATTGTAGCACATATTGACAAACACTTGGTTGATGATACAGGTCTGTGATCATAATATTTGTGACTGCTATTGATTGCACAACTCAATTGACCATTTGCTAACTAATATGTTAACTGGACATGAAAAAGAAGCATTAATAAAGACTTTTAAAATAAACTATTTGACTTCCTGTTCATGTGAGATGGAGCAGATTCATTTCTCATGGCTCTTTTCCTTTCCCCTGTGAGTACAACTATAACCCCTGGGAATAGCACAAGATGAAATCAAAAGTGACCTTGCAAAGGTGGATAGAGGAAAGAGAACTTGTCAGAAACCCCAGAACTAGAGGAACCACATAGTGGCAGAGTGTCTTGGGACCACCCACTCAACAGCAGAAAGGAAACCAGGTCTGGCATCTCCCAACTCTAGACTAGCAACAGAAGGCAGTCTAGGTATGCTCATTCCTCTGGAGAATTGAACTAGAGTCTCACTGACAACACAGGTGAGTCGGGCAGCACAGGAGAGAGGATCTATTGCAGACCCTGCTAAAAATCAGAAGCGCACCAAGACTGAGGCTCTTTTTCCCCCCAAGAGAGACACCTGGCAGGTGGGACATTCCAGCAAGGGTAATCTGGCCACAACAAGCACCTGGTCCAGGAAGCATCTTTGTTCTCTTATGAAGGAGGCTCCCCTCTGCTACCTAGAGAAAACAAGGCGCTGGTTTGGCTGGCAAAGGGGATCTCCCTACAACAAATGACCCAGCCTGCAAAGCTTTATCATCTCAAAGGAAATAAAATATTCATAGACCTGAATGAAAAGAAAAAATGTAATATATCAAAATATACGGGATGCAAACAAAGCAGTGCTAATAGGCAAATTGATAGTTAACACCAGGAAAGAGAGGTCACAGATCAATAATCTAAGTTCTTATGTCAGGAAACTAGAAAAAGAAAGGCAAAATAAACCTAAAGCAAACAGAAGGAAGGAAATAATAGAGATAACAATAGAAATCAGTGAAATTAAAAACAGGGAAACAATTGAGATCATAAATGAAACAAATACCTAGTCATTAGAAAGAACCACTAAAATTGATAAAACTTCAACAAGACTGTCAAAGGTAAAGAAAAACAGCAATCACTAATATCAGGAATTAAACAGCAAATATTACTAACGATCTTACAGGCAATAAAAGAATTACAAGGAAATATAGACAACTTCGTGTATGCTCATAAATGTGACAGCTAGAAGACATAGACCAATTCCTCAAAAACTTCAAACAACCAAAACTCCAGAAGGATGAAAATAATCTGAATAGTTCTATAATCATTACATAAATAGAATTTGTAATTTAAAAGCTGTCAAAGGAAATCTTTAAGATCCAATGGTATCACTGGAGAATTCTGCTAAACATTTAAAAAAAACAATTAAAATCATTTTGTATATTTTCTTGCCAAAAAACGGAATCAGAGGGCATAATTCCCAACTCATTTTACGAGGCCAGTATTACCTTGAAACCCAAACTAGAAAAACACAGCAATAAAAGAAAACTACTGACTAATATCTCTCATAAAATTACACACAAACAATCCTCAACAAAACATTAACAAGTCAAACCTAACAAGGTATAAAATGAATTTTACACCATGATTAAATGAGATTTATTTCAGGTATACAAGGCTAGTTCAACATTTGAAATCAATCAATGTAATCAACCTTACCAATAGGCTAGAAAAGAAACCGCAATTGATCATATCCATCAGTGCTGAAAAAGTATTTGACAAAACCCAAAACCCATTCATGATAAAATCTCTAATTAAGTTAGGAATAGAGAAAACTATTTTAACAAAGAATAGCTACAAAACATCTATAGCTAACAACATACTTAATTGGGGAACAGCATTCAATTGACCCTTTGCTAACTAATGTGTTAACTGGACATGAAAAAGAAGCATTAATAAAGACTTTTCAAATAAACTATTTGACTTCCTGTTCATATGAGATGGAGCAGATTTATTTCTCGTGGCTCTTTTCCTTTCCCCTGTCAGTACAAATATAACCCCTGGGAATAGCACAAGATGAAATCAAAAGTGAACTTGTAAAGGTGGATAAAGGAAGGAGAACTTGTTAGAAACCCCAGAACTGAATGCTAGTCCCTAATATCACCACTCTTATTTAACACAGAATTGGAAGTTCTGCCCACTTCAATAAAGAAAAAAAAAAAAAACCAATTGTAAAGGAAGAAAAAATACTGTCTTTATTTGCAGATGGCATGATAATCTACTTAAAAATTTCAGGGAATATATTTTAAAAAACCTCTTAGAACTAATAAGTATGTTTATCAAAGTCACAGGATACAAATTCTATAGCAAAAAAAATTGCATTTCTATATATTAAGAATGAACATATCAAACCTTAAATTAAAAACCATAACAACTACAATAACTCCAAAGGAAATGAAATATGTCGATATAAACTTTACAAAATATGCATAAAACTTATATGCTGAAAATTACAAAGTCCAATGAAAAAAATCAAAGACCTCAATAAATGGAAATACACACTGTGTTCATATATTGGAAGACAACATAATAAAGATGTCTTTTCTTCTCATATTGAGTATAGATTTAATGTAACTTCTATCAAAAACTCAGAAAGTTTCCATCTGTTGATGTAGACAAGCATATTTTAAAATTTATGGAAAGATACAAACTCCAGAATAACTAAAACTAACTTGAAAAAGAAGAATAAAGTGAGAGGAAACACTGTACTCAACATTAAGGCTAACTACATAGCTGCAGTAATCAAACTGTATGGTATTGATAAGAAGATAGATACATAGATCAGTGGAACAGAACAAGTACTCAAAAATGACTCACATAAATATACCTAAACAGTCCCAGGAAAATAAGAGAGGAACCCTATTGTGTGCTTCCTTGATCACACACTTTATTTTTTGATCCACCAGACCGTTTCATCCAGAATGGAGCAAAGTTGCAAAAGCAATCTAATATACAAAAGATAGCCTTTTCAACAAATAATGCAAAAGTCATTGGACATCCACAGGCAACATATAATTTAAACAAAAATTAACTCAAAATGGAGACATAAACACGTAATACTATAAAACTTTTAGGAAAAATTTATAAGAAAAATTTGGAAATCTATGACTAAGGAAATAGTTCTTAGACTTGAAACCAAGAACATGATTAAAAAGGAAAAATGATAAATTGCACCTCATCAAAATTAAAAATGTTCAGACAAAAAAAGTTACTATGAGAAAATACGTGCAAACCATGTGTCCGACAAAGGACTAGTATCTAGAATACATAAAGAACTCAATACACAACAGTAAAAACAAATCCAATTAAAAAATGGACAAAGGACGTGAACCACCATTTCACAAAAAAGGACATACATATATCAAACTTAAAAGCTTCTGCACAGCAATCTATACAATTAACAGAGTGAAGATACAACCCATGGATTAGGAGAAAATATTTGCAACCCATAAATCTGACAAGGAGCTAATATCCAAAATACATAAGGAACTCAAACAACCCAATAGTAAGAAAACAATGAACTCAATTAAAAAATGAGCAAATGACTTGAAAACACATTCCTGAAAAGAAAACATACTAGTGACCAATAGATAAATGAAAAAGGCCCTAATCATCAGGAAAATGCAGATTAAAGCCACAATGAGATATCACCTCATACCTGTTAGAATAGCTACTATCAAAAAGGCAAAAGGTAATTAGTGTTGATAAGGATGTGGAGAAAAGAGAACCCTTGTACACTGTTGCTAAGGAGCCAAACTAGTACAGCCATAGGAAAAAGACATAGGAGCTTCTTCTAAAAACTAAAAATAGAATTTCTATTCTATTTTTTGATATATTTTTGGATACATCTCAATGTATATCCAGATTTGGGTATATATCCAAGGGAACTGAAGTCAGTATGTCAAAGAGTTATCTGTACTCTCATCTTTATCGTGCCATTATTCATAATAGCCAAGATATGGTAGCAATCTAAGTGTCCATCAACAGATGAATGGATAAAGAAATGTGGTGTATATATATATACCGTAGAATACAATTCAGCTTTTACAAAGAAGGAAGTTATCTTATTTATGCCAACATGGATGAACCTGGAGGACACTATGCTAACTGAAATAAAGTAGGCACAGACAGACCAATACTGCATGATCTCAGGTACATGTAGAATATAAAAAAAGATAGAACTCAGAGAAGTGGAGAGTAGAACGTTGGTTACCATGGGCTGGGCTGTGTGGGGAGACAATGGGGAGATGCTGGTCTTAATCTTTGTGTATAAAGTTTTATTTAGATGGGAGGAATAAATTTTAAAGATCTATTGCACAGCACGGTGACTATAGTTAATGTATTGTATATTTCTAAATTGCTGAAAGAGTGGATTTTAAAAGTTCTCATAACAATAATAATATGTGAAGCGATGGATATGTTGATTAGCTTGATTAATCATTCCACAATGTATATATGTATGTATACATTGTGGAATGATTAAATGATGCAACATCACATGGTACCCCATAAATATATACAGTTATTATCTGTAATTAAAAATGACATAAACTTTAACATAATTTATAATAATGAACAAAAAAGTGTGTATAGATGGCACACAAGCACATAAAAATATACTCAACATCCTTAACCATTAAGGAACTGCACATTAAAACCGCACTATACACTATACACCTATCAAAGTGGCTAAAATAAAAACTAGTGACAATACCAAATATTAGCAAGTTTGCTGAGAAACTGGATCACTTACACATTACTTGTGAGAATGTAGAATGGGATAGCCACTCTGGGAACCCACTTAGCATTTTCTTATAAAACTAAATATTCAACTACCATAAAACCCAACAATTACATTCTTGAGCAATTCATTCCAAAGAAATCAACATTTGTGTTCCACAAAACTTAAACGCAAATGTTCATAGAAGCTCTAGTCGCTTAACAAGTGACTGGTTCAACAAACTGTGGTACATCTCTACCTTGGAATTCTACTCAATGATAAAAACAGAACAAATTCTTGATACAAACAATTATTTTGGATGACCCTCTGGAGAGTTACACTGAGTGGGGAAAAAAAAACTAATACAAAAGGTTACATACTGCCTGATTGTATTCACACAATATTCTTGAAATCAGAAAATCATAGACAAAGTGAACAGAGTTAGGGGCGGGATGGTGTGAGGGTAGTTGATGCGATCAGAAAATGGCAACACAGGGATCTTTGTGATGCCAGAACTGTTGACTATCTTGACAATCAATGTCAGTATCATGATTGTGATATTGTAGTGTAATTTTGCAAGATGTTATTCAGGGAAATGGAGTAATTGTCTCCTGGATCTCTCTGTAATATGTCTTATAACTGCATGTAGAATTACATTTATTTTAAGTTTAATTTATTTTTAGTTTAGTTTAAAAAAAAGAAAGTGGGATGGGTAATGCCATTACAGTCATCACTGGAAACAAGAGCTGCCACCCAGTCCAGCAGGAACTGCAGGGTTCCCTCTGGCAGGCCCAACACTGCTGTCCATCCTACAGAGCAATACCTCTTAGAGAAAAACAGTTGACTTGCTAGGGAGCCCTGACACTCCTCATAACAAGGGTGACATGTAATCCTGCTGCTTTCTCCAGCGTCCCCTCCGCTCCTGAATTCTACTACTGCTTATTACTCCAAGTCATCTTAGATTATTTGAAGCTTTTCTCCTACACCAAAACAAGCAGAGGAGAAAGGGATAGCATGAGGATGACTGCTTTCTTTTTTTTTTTTTTTTTTTTTTTTTTTGAGACGGAGACTCGCCCTGTCGCCCAGGCTGGAGTGCAGTGGCCGGATCTCAGCTCACTGCAAGCTCCGCCTCCCGGGTTCACACCATTCTCCTGCCTCAGCCTCCCGAGTAGCTGGGACTACAGGCGCCCGCCACCGCGCCCGGCTAGTTTTTTGTATTTTTTAGTAGAGACGGGGTTTCACCGTGTTAGCCAGGATGGTCTCGATCTCCTGACCTCGTGATCCGCCCGTCTCGGCCTCCCAAAGTGCTGGGATTACAGGCGTGAGCCACCGCGCCCGGCGAGGATGACTGCTTTCTTAGCACTTCTAGTTCATTTCCTCCAGAAACAGGTTCAGCGTGAGAGTCATGGAGGAAAAGACAGGCTTGGAAGTCTGCTTTTAGCATCCCACATTTTCTTGAACACCTCCGATATTTTTGCTAGGACCATCCTAGCTCTCCCATCAAGAGAGCTGGGGACTGGAGAGACGGTATGGGAGAGATCACATGTGTGCCAGTCAGGACACTTTAAAAAGCCACCAGCCCCAGAATAAGCAGAAATTCCAGTGAAAGGAAATGCACCGTGTGCCCCTCATCGCACATTTTGTTTTCTTGTGCTCCAGAACTGTTCTATCCCTGGAAAATTGCAGGCATGAAATAAATGTGAGTTCTTCCACATCAATTCCCCGTCCCCAGATTTCTTAACTTCGAAATAAAGAGAAAGCTATTATTTCACTATGGGTTTCATTTTTTATTTGTTAGAATCCTTAGAATTTATCTCAGATTCTTTTTATCTTTCTCCAGCTGGTGTGCCTGGGAAGAAGATGGTAGCTTTTATTTACAGGAGACAGGAAGCAGGTGCTGCCATCTAGGAAATTGTAGGAGGCTTCAGGACTTCCCCTTAGTAGAAAGAACTCTTTAAGCAAGACCTTATTTTACATGTTTGTAAACATGGTGACTTCTCCTTGAACAGTATACTCAGGAGCCGGGCGCGGTGGCTCAAGTCTGTAATCCCAGCACTTTGGGAGGCCGAGACGGGCGGATCACGAGGTCAGGAGATCGAGACCATCCTGGCTAACATGGTGAAACCCCGTCTCTACTAAAAAAACAAAAAACTAGCCGGGCGCGGTGGCGGGCGCCTGTAGTCCCAGCTACTCGGGAGGCTGAGGCAGGAGAATGGCGTGAACCCGGGAGGCGGAGCTTGCAGTGAGCTGAGATCCGGCCACTGCACTCCAGCCTGGGCGACAGAGCGAGACTCCGTCTCAAAACAAACAAAAACAAACAAACAAAAACCAACAGTATATTCATGGGCCTAAATTTATTAGGAACCATGGACCTTCCTGTCAATAACCGACCCTACTGGTTTCTCTGCTTCAGGTTTCAGACCTATTGTGACCTATACTAATGGATCTCAACACTAACGTCACCTGAGAGCCTTAAAAATATACAGACAAGTTCCACAGAGGAATTTCTTGTGTAGTTTGGTCTGGGGTGGATCCCATGGGTTTGAAAGGTCTCCAGGAGGTCCTGTGCAGCTAGGGTTGAGTCAATGGTCTAGGGTGAAGAGGGGTCTTCCTCAAATGCAGCTGTGACCCTATTTCTCACTTTCTTTACCCAGGTAATGGCTTCTCAGGACAGACTCATTTCTGGGGCGTTTTTAAAGTGTAGATATCCTGTTTTGGAACCACTGAATCTGAATCAGAGGGCGTTGTTGAAAAGCCTTAGAGATAATTATAGGCCCCACCCTGGCTAAGAAGCCTTGATATCAGAATCTAAAATCTAAATTCCCTTAGTAATTTAGATTTAGACCCTCTTTTCCATGACTGTCCACTGCCAGCCTTCTTCAATAACTGCTTCGTATGCACACCTATTTCCAGCTTTATGAAAAGCTCTCACTTCCTACAGCAACTCCCCCACCTCACTTTCCCTCTACCTCTCTGGCCACTCATTTTCTATCTCTTTTGCAAACTCCTTTTTCTCCAAGAAAGGAATCACATAATTACCCAAGGCTCTTAATCACACTGTGTAAGTCAGTATCTATTTTTAATGAATGAAATAAACATATCATATATTTTTACAATTTCAGACATGGTGCATGCTTTATTTTCTGCTAGGACTACCCTTTTATCCCTTCCCTTTTAAACTTTTAAAGTTCCATTTATCATTTCAAATTCAATTCATCTTTCTACTTCCATATAACGTAATAGTAAAGTTAGGCACTCTCTTATGGACTGATTTATTCATAGTAGAAGTTTTATTGGAGAGTCTGTTATAAATGATTACTTGTTTACCTATCTGCCTCCATCCAGTAAATAGTGAAATCTTTAAAGACAGGAGGATGAAAGAAGACATTGAATATTGTGAGTGGCAGAGTTAATACTTGTTAGTGAATGGACTTAAGGAATAACTAGTTTGTGCCTACACTGTGCAGGAGTCCATGCTACTTAGATGAATTAGTGATGTTATCTAATTTGTTTTGCTCTAGCAATGGAAATGTGGCCTTGTTATTTCCCATATTTTAAGGAGAAACAATAACAATATTTATCCACAAATTTCTTCTCAGAGATGTAAGAGTTGATTAGAAGAATGTTTATAATGTATGTTTCAATTCTTAGGCATCTCCTTTGAGAAAGGCAAAGCTATAAATTGATATGAGATAGCAAATAAGGCTTACCCAGTTGGGAAAAAAGTGAAATATTTAGTATCAGAAAAATTCAGATTTGTTGAAAATAGAAGTCTGGAACTTTGCTGTTTGGAACTTAACTGTTTTGAACAAGTTTCTGAGCATTCTTTTGAATTCATCTAGTTAATATTAGAAAACCAACTGCCATTAGATTACCAGGAAGCTGTAAGAATCACAGATTTGACTCAGCTCTTAAATATGAAGACAAATATTAAGACCTAGAGACAGAAGTCAACATTTCACTATGTGTTGCTATAAGATATAAAGTAGCTTAAAGGATTACAGGTTTAAAGACTTAAAAAAAAAGTGCTGGCATTTAGAGAATAAAAGTTGTAACAAACCATGGCAATAATGACAGAAGACTTAGATAATATCTCCAAATCCTAGAGAGTCCCACTGAAACTCTCCTTCACCCACAAACACATGAGATTATAAACATTCCCAAAGTATAACAACAGCAGCAACAACAACAATAATAACTAACTCATTTCCAGAGAAAAAGAAAAGTATACAAATTTATCAGATTCAAAGATCAGAAACTATATACTGAACTACAGAAATACAAAACCAAAAGCAAGATTAAGTATCTAGATTTTTCCCAGTTTTATAGACCAGCTATATGAAACAAAGGAGTATGGTATCTTCTTCACCCAGCAATCATTTTTGTTAGTTTAGTAATTGCCGTGTCTGATGCTGGGAACTTTAGTGTTTAAAACTAACATAAACAGCATTCCTGCCCTCAAAGGGTGTGAAGCATAAACAAATAGTATGCAAGAAGTTCAAATACAAACAAAATTATGTACATATTCAAGAGAGTTGCAACTGTTTCAGAAATAGACTTCATAAAATCAGTAACATTTGGACATGGAATGTGAATGGGGTAATATTCAAAATACAAGAGGAAGTTGAATAGCTCAATAGCAAGAAAACAACCTAGATTAAAAATAGGTAAAGAACCTGAATAGACATTTTTCAAAAAAAACCCATACAAATAGCCAAGAGGTATATAAAAATATGCTCAATATCAGCCGGACGCGGTGGCTCATGCCTATAATCCCAGCACTTTGGAAGGCCGAGGTGGGCGGATCCTGAGGTTAGGAGACCGAGGCCATCCCAGCTAACACGGTGAAACCCCGTCTCTACTAAAAAAATACAAAAAATTAGCCGGGCATGGTGGCGGGCGCCTGTAGTCCCAGCTACTCAGGAGGCTGAGGAAGGAGAATGGCGTGAACCCAGGAGGCGGAGCTTGCAGTGAGCCACTGCACTCCAGCCTGGGCAACAGAGCAAGACTCTGTCTCAAAAAATAAATAAATAAATAAATAATAAAAATAAAAATATGCTCAACATCAGTAATCACTGAAATGTAAATTAAAACCAAAATCAGATATCTCCTCACACTCGTTAGTATAGCTATTATCAAAAAGATAACAAGTGTTGGCAAGGATAGAGAGAAAAAGAACTTTTGCAAACTGTTGGTGGGAATGTAAATTAGTATAGCCATCATGGAAAATAGTATAGAGATTCCTCAAAAAGTTAAAAATAGAATTACCATTTGATCTAATAATCCTACTTCTGGGTATATATCCAAAGGAATTGAAGTCAGTAATATCCGCATTCCCATGTTCATTGCAGTATGATTCACAACAGCCAAAATATGGAAGTAACCTAAGTCTCCAGCCACATTCATCTTGTTCTGTCTTAGTCTGTCATTCTCCTGACCAGAAGCCTTTACTGTCTCCCCATGAGGCTACTGTAAAAAAAAGTATAACCAATATGTATGTGAAGGTTTCTCCCCCTTCTCCAGCCTCGTCTTTAACTATTATTTAAAATATAGCAGCCAAGCCTGACAATTTGCCGTTCCCAAAACATACTTCATTTTTCCTTCCTTGTTCTTAACATTCCTTTTCCCTCTCTCCCTTTTCCTTCCTTCCTTCCTTCCCTTTATTTCTTTCTTTTTTTCTTTCTCTTTTTCTTTCTTCTTTCTTTCTTTTTTCTTTCTTTCCTTCCTTCCTTCCTCCCTCCCTCTCTTTTTCTTTCCTTCCTTTCTTCCTTCCTCCCTCCCTCTCTTTCTCTTTCCTTCCTTTCTTCCTCCCTCCCTCCCTCTCTTTCTCTTTCCTTCCTTCCTTCCTTCTTTCCTTCCTTCCTTCCATCCTTCCTTCTTTCCTTCCTTCCTCCCTCCATCTCTCTCTTTTTCTTTCCTTCCTTTCTTCCTCCCTCCCTCTCTCTCTCTTTCCTTCCTTCCTTCCTTCCTTTCTTTTTCTTTCTCTTTCTTTCTTTTCTTTCTCTTTTTCTTTCTTCTTTCTTTCTTTTTTCTTTCTTTCCTTCCTTCCTCCCTCCCTCTCTTTTTCTTTCCTTCCTTTCTTCCTCCCTCCCTCTCTCTCTTTCTCCTTCCTTCCTTCCTTCCTTCCTTCCTTCCTCCCTCCCTCCCTCCCTCATTTATCTAGCTTTATTGAAGTATATCTGGCAAATAAAAGGTCATATATTTACAGTGTATAAGGTAATTTTTTTGATTTATATATACATTGTGAAGTGATTGAATCAAGTTAATTGACATAGCTGTCATCTCAGATACTTGTCGTTATTGTTGTGAGAATATTTAAGATCTGTTCCCTTAGTAATAATCTAGAATTCTAGTACATTATTGTTAGTTATAGTCATCATGCTGTACATAGATCTCTAAAATGTATTCATCCTGTCTAAATAAAACTTTGTACCTTTCAACCAACAACTCCCCATTCCCTATCCCCCTCCCTCAGCTTCTGTAACCACCACTCTACTCTTTACTTCTATGAGTTTGACTTCTTTAAACACCACATGTAAGTGAAATCACGCAGCGTTTTGTCTTTCTGTGCCTGGTTTATTTTACTTAGCATAGCATCCTCCAGGTTCATCCATGTTTTTGCCAATGACCGAATCTTCTTCTGTTTCAAGGCTGAATAGTTTTCCATTGTCTATCTGTGAGTAGGCACAGGTAGTAGTATATTTCTTAAATCCATTCACTAAAAAATATTAACTCTGCCACTCACAATATACAATGTCTTCTTTCATCCCCTCATCCTTAAAGATTTTACTATTTACTGGGTGGAGACAGATAGGTAAACAAGTGATCATTCATAACAGACTCTCCAATAAAGTTTATGCTGTGAATAAATCCATAAGGAAGACTGCCTAACTCTATGACTTCATAGAGAAGAAGTAAAAGGTGAGTTGGATTTTAAATGATACATAGAAGTTTAAAAGTTTGACCGGGAAGGGATAAAAGCGTAGTCTTAGCAGAAAATAAAGCACACACCAGTCCTGAAATTGTGAAACTACATGAGACGTTTCTTTAATTCATTAAACTAAATGTTGACTTACACATTGTAATTAAGAGCCTTGGGTAATTATGCGAAGAAGGAAAGGCACTAAGGGAAATAATAATACAGGGGGCAGGAAGAAACAGGAACAGAATCCAGGTGGAGGACACATACTTGGAAAAGGGTAGGATACTTCCTCCTCTAACACATGAGAAAGGGATGACAGTATACAAAGGTAGACCTTAGACATTTAAATGATTGAAATTTAATGAAATAATGAAGTTCTTCTGGCAATAGCAGTAAATTTGAGGGATCGAAAAGAGAGAACAAAAAACCACAATTTCTAATTTTTTAAAAAAAGAAAACTGGCAAGGCACGGTGGCTCAAGCCTGTAATCCCAGGACTTTGGGTGGCCGAGGCGGGCAGATCACAAGCTCAGGAGATCGAGACCATCCTGGCTAACACGGTGAAACCCTGTCTCTACTAAAAATACAAAAAAATTAACCGGGTGTGGTGGCAGGTGCCTGTAGTCACAGCTACTCGGAGGCTGAGGTAGGAGAATGCAGTGGACCTGGGGGCAGAGATCGCACCACTGCACTGCAGCCTGGGTGACAGAGAGAGACTCCATCTCAAAAAAAAAAAAAAAAAAGGAAACTAAGTTCTTAGGTTCTTATCTTCTTTTTTTTTTTTTTTTTTGAGACGGAGTCTCGCTCTGCCGCCCAGGCTGGAGTGCAGTGGCCGGATCTCAGCTCACTGCAAGCTCCGCCTCCCGTGTTCACGCCATTCTCCTGCCTCAGCCTCCCGAATAGTTGGGACTACAGGCGCCCGCCACCGCGCCCGGCTAGTTTTTTTGTATTTTTTAGTAGAGACGGGGTTTCACCGTGTTAGCCAGGATGGTCTCGATCTCCTGACCTCGTGATCCGCCCGTCTCGGCCTCCCAAAGTGCTGGGATTACAGGCTTGAGCCACCGCGCCCGGCCGGTTCTTATCTTCTTAAGTGTCCTTGCATGTCATACAGATTTTTCAAAACATATTCAAGGACATTTTGCACAAACAAAAAGCATCAATGTCAATGTGGGAGTAAGTAAGGCAAATGAGCAGCGTTCTGATTCATTGCCTTTCAAGATCTATAGCAAACAACTATGAAAATGTAGAATGAGTGAACGTCATTCAAGTGAGCTAATTGCAAAATTTTGAGAGACAAAAACAGCAAAGTTACAGAAAAAGTTATGTCGTCCTTTCTTCTCATCTTCAAACTTCAGCTTCATATTTTCAAATTCTGAGAAACTAAATATGTTAACAAAGACAATAAAAATAGACTCAGAATCCTAGAATTAGCAATATTCAGAGGTTATTCACTTCATTCAGTGCAGAAATTCATTCATAATATTACCAATACATAGTTGCCCAATTACTGTCTGAATGATTTCCGATATGGGAAGTTCACTATTATTTCTAGGCATGCTATTCTTTTTGGAAGTAGATGTTTCCTTATTTGATTTACATGCAATCTGCCAGCCACTTCTGAAGTAAGGTGGAGTAAATCTGCTTCCTCTCTGAATAATAGCTCAGCAGACAGTTGAAGAAGACACTTCGACTCCATCACCACGTTTCTAATCCCCAAGCTAACGACCCCTCTACCTGGTCTTTGAGGGTGAGGACCCTCATTGGCCCAGCAGTTTCCCATGGTGAATTCAAACTAGTCCCCTTTTGATGGAGAGGAGGAACCCGTCACACTGATGGCTGCAGGGTTCAGCCAGCTTGCTCTTGCCTCTATTTCTGCTATTTCAGCCTTCAGCTTTAATTTGTCACATCATTGACTCATCTATTATATCCAAACTCTGCAACTATTTCATACGCTCCCTGGCATTTTCTACCTGCTCTTGCAGTCAGATTGGAGGCCTGCAACCCACTTTGTCTGAAGGATTCTGAACAAAAGTGACAAATGACAAGTGTTACTTCCCGGCTAAGGCAGCTGAGAGCCACTATGTCCCCTTCTTCCCTCTCTTCCATGCCTGTGGTCATTTTGAAGGTCTACAAAATGGAAAAGTGTCACCTAACTCACTTGACCGGTTAATTATCTTATTGTTAAGCTGTTAGTGCTTGGTGGTTAATATCTTTTTTTTTTTTTTTTTTTTTTTTTTTGAGATGGAGTCTCTGTTGCCCAGGCTGGAGTGCAGTGGCACAATCTCGACTCACTACAGTCTCCACCTCCCGGGTTCAAGCAACTCTCCTGCCTTAGCCTCCCAAGTAGCTGAGATTATGCTGCCATTGTGCCTGGCTAATTTTTGTATTTACCAAATTACCTTAGAAAAACAAGCTTCCAAAGGAGGCAGGTCCAGGGTTAACAATTAACTTACGCCGTGATATTAGGCTTTTGGATCTGTTTCTCTGTGCAGCTCCTGGCTTTCTCCTCATGCTTACGAGGAGGCTGCTGCAGTCCCAAGCATCCCATCTTCAGACGACACCTCCAGAAACAAGAAGGAGAAGAGGTTTTCTTTCTAGATATAACTTATTTCTTTTTCACAAAGGAACACTTTTTCCCAGAAGCCCCAACAGACTCCTCCCAGCTCCCATCAGGGCAGAATGGAATCATGAGCCCATCTCTTAATCAACTCCTGGTAAAGAGTCATGGGGTTGCTACAACGGACTTAGTCCTATGGAGCCTCATCTTCTGACCCTGGGGAAGAATCCCACCTACCTTGAACACTTTATTACTCAATACCTGGACAAAATCTGATTCTCTTAGGTAGGGATAAGGAGAAGAAGCTCTTAGCAGAGCAGTGTCTGTCTCACGTAGGTACTACTCTTATTCTCATTGAATAAATGGGAAAACTGAGGCTCAGGGGAGTTGAGTAACCAACTCAAGGTCACACAGCAAGCATGTGGCATAGATGGGACTTGAACCCAGCCTCATTCAAGTGATTTCAGAGTCTAGACTCTCCTCAACTAAGCTGTACAGTTCACGGCCCATATGTGACCCATCCTACAAGTCCCCGGGGGCTATCCTCTGGGAAAGGGAGAAAACCAGTATTCTTTATACCTCATCTTTCATAAAAATATTCTAGATCCTCACTGAAGGGCAGAGGAACGTGGGGCGTGTGGAACTCCAGGAAGAGAACGTCATGGCATTCGGTCCTCCCCTTATCCCTGGGTATTGTGGAAAATGGAGCAGCACCTTCTGGAGAGTGAGGCCGGTAGGCAGGGCCGCAGGATGAAGAGAGGACCCTCTCCGCCATTCCCCAGGGGACGAGAAATAACCAGGATCTGTGAAGGAATGGCAGGTCCAGGGCCCAGGGCTCTTGCCCACAACTGTGACAGCTGTGAGACAAGCATGGGAATGGAAATAGAGTTCATGGGGCCACAGTGCCTCTTGGGGAGCTTACTGCACAAGGAGGAGTCACATATGTTTGGTCTCAGCATCAGTAGAGCCTCCGCAGGCCCACAGCTCGGGGCTACCGCCCACTCCCTTCCCAGTTTTGGCAAGGTGTCCCATTTGCGGTGGTGGTCTGTACCTGAGCAATCTCTAAGTCTGGAGAAGGAAAGCCTGCAGATCCCATCTGCCAAATTTACCTTATGCTTCTTAGTCTGACATTCAAAGCCTTTCATCATCTTATCCCTTTTCCAAATCTACTTATAACAATAAACCAGTTCACGAGTTACCCCAAAATGTTTTGCCAAATATCTACCCACACATGTGTTTTTATTAGATTTCCTGTGACTACATAATCTATGGTGTCTCTCTGATTAAATTAATTCTACTTATCCTTAAAAGTGTTTGATAAATGTTGCTGGTTCAATCACTTAACAATCTGCACCTGCACATACATGCACTTAAACACACACATGGGTTAAATGGTTAGGATGCACCACACCAAAATAAATTCTAAATGGAGAAAACATTAAATATTTTTTATAATACAACACTAAAACATCTAGAAGGAAATAAATGTGAATTTTCGATAACATTTTTTTGGGAAAAAGTTTAGTGCATGGCAAAAAAAGAAAACCCAGAAACCGTTAAAGGAACATAAGGAAACATAAAAAATTAAATATGTGAACAATCACTGTAAAAAATGGAAGTTTTTTTAAAAACTAAAAAATACTGTGACATATACTTGACAAATTGTTATTCGTTTTAATATATAAAGGGCTCTTACATGTAATAGAATACCTTAGCAGCGGTAGTGCAAATGGGCTAAGGCTTTGGAATAGCTAATTTATAGAAAATAAATTTCCAATAAATAGACAGAAAACAGGTCAGTGTTTTTTGTAGCTAAAGAAGTGCGAGTTAAAATTACATAGTGTATTTTTAAACCTCAAAGTGAAAAGTAAAATCCCTAATTGTAATACCTGTGTTGGTGAGGGTTCAGGACAACGTGACTCTTATAGCAATAAAAGTATACATTGGCTCAGCTGTTCCAACTATACAATTTTGGCATCGCAGTGGTGCAAAGGTAATAGCGGTTTTTGCATTGTTGAAATTTGCCATTTGATATTGGAATACATTCTTAAATAACTGTGGTTATGTTATATATCATTTTAATGCACACTTCTCACTTTGTTCTTTGATAATGACTTATTACATGCCGTGTATTTTATATTTATTTTAGACTATGGAAACTGTGTTAGACAAAAAGCAAATTTGAACACATTTCTTATTCGAGTTCAAAACAGGTCATAAAGTAGCAGAGACAACTTGCAACATCAACCACACATTTGGCTCAGGAACTGCTAAAGAACGTACAGTGCGGTGGTGGTTCAAGAAGTTTTGCCAAGGAGATAAGAGCCTTGAAGACAAGGAGGAGCTGGGCACAATGGCTCACACTTGTAATCCCAACACTTTGGGAGGCCGAGGTAGGTGGATCACCTGAGTCAGGAGTTTGAGACCAACCTGGGCAACATAGTGAAACTCCATCTCTACTAAAAATACAAAAAAGTTAGCTGGACGTGGTGGTGCCTCTAATACCAGCTACTCAGGAGGCTAAGGAAGGAGAATCACTTGAGCCTGGGAGGCAGAGGTTGCAGTGAGCCTAGATTGTGTCACTGCACTCCAGCCTGAATAACAGAGTGAGACGTCGCTTCCAAAACACATTAAAAAAAAAAAAAAAGAAAAGAAAAAGAAGATGAGGAATGTAGTGGCTGGCCATCGAGAGTTGATGACCAGTTGAGAGGAATCATCAAAGTTGATCCTCTTACAACTACATGATAAGTCGCTGAAAAACTCAATGTCAACCATTCTACAGTCATTTGGCATTTGAAGCAAACTGGAAAGATGAAAGAGCTCGCTAAGTGGGTGCCTCAAGAGCTGAGCCAAAAAAAAAAAAAAAAATCGTTGTTTTGAAGTGTTGTCTTCTCTTCTTCTATGCAACAACGAACCAGTTCTCAACTGGATTGTGACTTGCATGAAAAGTGGATTTTATATGACAACCAGCGACCACCAGCTCAGTGGTTGGACTGGGAAGAAGCTCCAAAGCACTTCCCAAAGCTAAAGTTGCACCGAAAAAAGGTCTTGGTCACTGTTTGTTGGTCTGCTGCTGGTATGATCTGCTACAGCTTTCTGAATCCCGGCGAAACCATTACATCTGAGAAGTATGCATATCAATGACATGCACTGAAAACTGCAGGGCCTGCAGCTGGCATCGGTCAACAGAAAAGGCCCAGTTCTTCTCCACGACAATGCCCAGCTGCATGTGGCACAACCAATGCTTAAAAATTGGAAAGAATTGGGCTATGAAATTTTGCCTCATCCGCCATATTCACCTGACCTCTCGCCAAGCAACTACCATTTCTTCAAGCATCTTGACAACTTTTTGCAGGGAAAATGCCTCAACAACCAGCAAGATGCAGAAAATGCTTTCCAAGAGTTCGTCAAATCCTGAAGCATGAATTTTTACACCACAGGAACAAACAACCTTACTTCTTGTTGGCAAAAATGCATTGATTGTAATGGTTCCTATATTGATTAATATTTATTAATAATTAATAATTAATTAATAATTAATCAATATTTATTAATATATTAATAAATATATAATTAAAATGTGTATAAATATTAATAAATACATGTTTGAGCCTAGTTAAATAATGATTTAAAATTCGCAGTCTGAAACAGCAATTACTTTTGCACCACATTAAAAAGTTTTAAATATAGACCTGTATACTCTTTGATTTAATTATTTCACCTTTAGGAATTTATCCTTTGGAAATCATTAGCAAAGATATGTCTGCAGGAATTTTCATTGCTGCATTGCCAAAGACAGGAAAATCAATAACCTAAATATTTATCAGTAGACACTCAAATTATTTATGGTACATGAGGTTAGTTGGAATGAAAATGCAACCATTTAAGTGGAAAGTAGTAAAATGAGTTAATTTTATGGGAAAATTTCACAATATATTGTTATTAACAAAATTGTTCAAAAATACATTTTAAAAATGTGTGTGTGCTTGTATATACTCAGGGTACACGTAAAGGGTCTTTTGCGAGTTTTTCTATTTTCTCTAAATTCTCTATAATTAAAATATATTACTTTTGTAATAAAATAAATTTATCTTTATCCTATCTCTCTTTCCAGGCCCTCTTCACCTATAATTTTCACAAAATGTTCTCTGATTTTCCCAAAGAGGGCATTTCTTCTATGAAGTTCTATAGCGTTCATTGTTTATATAAAACTCATAAAATATTTATGAAATCCCACATGAGTTGTACGTTTTGTTACTGTTGTTATTGTTCTCTGAACATGGCCTGTCTTCCCTATGAAACTATCAGCTCCTAAAAGTCCAGAACTTGACATTGTGCTTTTGTATTCTCTAAAAAATATTTAGTAATTCATGTGTTCAGGAAATGAAACCATTCCAATGAAGTTTTATCTTTACATAAAGCTTTCGGAAATATTGTATGAAGAATAATCTTACAAATACAAGAAGAGTAAGAAGGATAATGTCCTTTTACCTGGGGGGAAACTGAAACTTAAGGTTTAAAAATACATCTAGTTCATGTCAGAACCGGATTAAACCTAGCTTTGCAAACCTCTAGACCTCATTTTCTCCCACTCTACAGAAATAGTAAGCGCACCATGGGGGTCGTTATTGCAATGGCACTCGTGATTCACACTGCCCAGTATCCATGCTTTTGTATCACTCCCTCTTATTACCTCTGGGCTTGGCCACGTGACATGCCTAAGCCAATGGAACATCACAAATTTGATGTTGGCAAAAACTTGACAAGGGCTTATACATTGAGGAGCCTGGCCTTCTTGGGACACTGCCAACATCATTTAAAAAATAAAAAATCCAGGATATCTAACTGAAGAGACCACAGGAGGAGAACCAAGGAGCTTCAGAAGACAGCCATGTTAACTGCCAGGCATTTGCGTGGCGCTGACTTGAATCATGCAGCCTCAGGCAAGCCACCAGTTGAAAGCAGTTGATTCAGGAACTTCAGGCCGAGACCAGAACTGCCCAGCTAAACTCAAACAGAAATACAGAAACCTAAGCAAATAAATGGTGTTATTTTAAGCCACTATGTTTCGGAGTCATGTATCATAACAGATACACCTCCCTATCGTGGCCTCCTATCCCTACTTGCAGGCCCAGCTGACAATATCCATCACAAAATATACCTAAGGAATCGCAGCACTCTTTCCCATGGAGTCCTGGCTTGATTTCAGAATCTTTCTCAACAAAAACTCTGAACAGACCCTTCCAATCGTAAAAGCCAACATATAAATATAAAACTCTTTGCAATCTCTGAATAAGATAATCCTTTCTCTTATCTAATGGGGCAAATTGAGACAGACAATGTTTTGAGTAAGATTTAAATGTAAGTGTCAGATCGTTCCAAAATTCAATCTGAGTTAGGTTCATTTTTAGAATCAAGGGAGCTCTGCTGCTAATTCATCCATCCGTAGTCGCGCGATGAGATGGATGGCAAGATGCATCCAGCTGGCCTCCGTATTATGGCTCAACTGGTAAGTGGTGGCCTCCTCTCTAGGTTTCCAAGCTAAGAAAGGAAAGTGAGGGTTGAATGATAATTACCCTTTGCTGAATATTCCACACACCCCACCCTCCCACTGAAGCAAAGACTTTAACATCAAAATCCTAAAAGCCTCAGTGGAAGTCAGTATGGTGGCCGAACTTTCCTTTAGGCAAATTTGGCCATCTGTGACTTACTTTCCTCATCTGTAAATTGAGGACTGTTACATCTGTCCCTTACGGGATATTAGAATAACAAATGAGGTAGTATACAAGAAAACATTTCTTCAGAGGAAAGCATCTGTAATTATCATGATTTAAGAGAACACAGAAATTGCTGTGTTCTCTTCTGTTTACCAAAATGCGATACATCTTCCTATTGTTGTCAATTGGATTCCTACTAGGTGTGTGAATTTTTAGTTTTCTTTACAATGATTTCAATGAAACCATAATTTAGCTACTTTACTATCAGTCCAGCTGTTTTATCATCAGTAATTTCAGTTTGGGTAAAATTCTTTTCTGATAAATTGTACATGGATTGCAAACTCTCTAGTATTTCTTTGAGAAATAATTTTGTTTTATACGCTAAAAGTAAAAAAGAAAAACCTTTGCAGTCAATGATGTTTTATAAAAACAAAGATTTATCAATACAATTTTTCAATAAAGTTATCATATCTAGAACTGCAAATGTTTATGTTTTTAGCCTGAATTAAAAGTTTAACTGCAATAGTAGACAAACTTTTCAGCTATGTATGACTTACCAGAAACTTTTTCTTAAACCGAAAATGCAAATGTGAAAGCATTCCTAGTGATTAAAAAGTCTTGTAATCAGTTGGGAATCTTAAAAATTTTCATACAGAAAAAATATCTTACTGATCATTTTTGGAGACCTCCAGTTTCTTCCTCAAACTAAAACAATAAAAAAGGAAAAGATGTTCATGTCATTTCTCATTTTAATGCTAAGTTAAGTCATAAGCTCAGCAAAATAAAGTGAGTTGAGGCAATATATAAATAAATCAACCCCAAATCGCCTTTTCTTGTCTTTTCTTTCGCAGATGATCATTCTTTAGTTAAACTTTTATATTAACTAAATTTTAATAAACTTTAGTTAAATTTTCATATTCTTTTTCATCTTGTGCAGTGTAGGTCCCTGAACATTGAATGCAAACCTGTGCAAGGTTTTAAAGTCCAAACTTAAATGCAAATAGTTTCATAGCAAACTTTTTTGCTTACTGTGTCTTGCCTTTTGGTCTTACTTGCTCTCCCCTAACCCCATGAGTGCAGTTGGGTGGATAGTAGTATTATCCATGTCTTAGAGATGATGCATGACAAGCCTGGAGAGATTACTCTGACTGAATAAACATCAACAGGTCCAAACTCAGTTGTCTGGACTTCTAGCCTAGGCACGGTCTGTTATTTTAGGCCACCTTCAGAAACACTGAGTAATGGAAACATGGAGGGAACGTCTTTCCAGTATGATGTGGTTAGCATGCAGACTGCCAGGCCCCACTGGCACTGCAGTGGCACCTTCAGCGCAGCCACAAAACAGCTTCCTCTTGGGTAAGGGTCAACAGCTGTGCTCTGGGGAGCTGCTGCACATTTGAAATCTCTTTTCCCTGACTTGTGCCAAAGCCCACAAAACAATTATTTACCTCGGTTTCCCAGCAGTTTCTGCAAAACTTGCAAGACTTGTATTACCTACATGCTCTGTAAGTCTGAATTGCCAAGTTAAGCTTTGTGAGAGAACTGATGGATGTGCCTGCTCCTGTCCCCAAGCCACCAGCTGCAGCCTGCCCTTACAAATCACCTTGAATTGAGTCCAGCCCTCTTTGGATGGATGGATGTGCTGTTACAACCTCTCTAAGTAAGGTGCAAGGGTCATTCTGCAGGACCTGAGAAACTGGAATAACGTGGAGTGATCAAGCCTCTTTAGAGGTAGGGAGAGCACATTTTGTTACAGAGTATCTGCTCTTGATGGTCTTAGATTGGACCCAATTTGACCTAGTAAAACTCTGTGGAATGAACAGGAGGATGCAGGCTATGAAAGGAATTCCCAGAAGTTATTGCTAAAAGATACCAAGGAGTGGTGGGACAATGGCCAGGCAGGACATCCCCTTATACCCTGGGGAATAAGCTCGCTTGTAGAGAAGAAAAGACAGTCCTGCTTACCACAATACAGCTTATCTGAGATCCTCTTGATGGCCCTGATCTGACCCCAGATTCATCAGAACCTTCTAAGACGCTGAACTTCAGTGAAGAGCGCTCCAAATATAATCCTACAGAGCTACTCTTATTTAAATTAGTTACCTAGCGTCATAGAATATTCACTTTGAAATAAAATCCAGCCATGTACTCACCAGTGAAGGAGAATGTATTCTTGCTGCATTTACAATGTGGGGCAGAGTTTGGTGTCTGGATGGGAAGAGAAAGTGGCCCTGTCAAATGAAGAATGAAGGTGTTTGTTCTTGGAAGGTTGTCAGTCAACAACGTTGAGTGCCTGCCTCTCTGCTCACTGTGTAGGGCTGAGTGTTCTGTTGAAAGCACATGGGGAGCCAGGAGAAAGGAGCTGTATCATTACCCATTATCAAACCCAAAATACGATGTTTGTTTTCTCATGTGGAAATTATACTGTGGGCGGGGTGAGAGGAGAAAAAAAAAAAAAAAAAAAATATATATATATATATATATATATATATATATATATATATGAGTTAGCCAAAATGAGTAACTGAAATAATAACTTTTTAAATGAAAAATGATTAGAGTAAATAAAAATGTTCACCAAAAATAGGTCATTCTCTCAGGTCCTGGCTTTAAAAATTATTATGGCAGAACCCAGTGTCAGAGATCAGGATTCATGGTGCCATCCCTTCGCAGGGCATGGCTTTGTGCATCTGCCTGGATGGTTTGGGTCAGGGCAATTCGTCAAAATTGAGGAGGCTAAAATAAGCCCAGGGATTGGACAATCAGACATATTTGCAGAAACTTAGACTCATAGCCTCCTGAAGCTTCTGAGCTTGGCCAATAAGACAAAAATTCAGTATAATAAGTGAGTTCGCTTACAGAACTTAAGCCATATTTTCTAACCCAAATATTTGTTAGGGAGAAAACAAATGAAAACTTAGAAATACAGGAATTAAACATAGTTGACTCCTATGGACAGCTGAAGTCCAGCGAGGAGTTAGTCGGATCTTCGAAAGGAGCACTATAAAATCGCCTTTTATTTTGGATGAACTAAATCAACTCATAACATCTCATCATATAAGAGCTTCAGAAAAATGTTAAAGGAAACTTCAAAATAAATGGATTTCATTCCTTTTCACCTGAGCAATGCCAAGAAATTACACCTGAGAATTATCTAGGCCCATGGCCTGGTTCCATGTTCTCTAAAATTTAACTACAGAACCTAGTACAAATTTCCACCTTCTCATCCAATCCCATCAACAGCAAAAATGTTTTGCAAATAGAGGTGGCTCTCATAAGCCTCATCAACTGCCTCTGACTGTGAATATCCAAAAGCTTCAAGGACCAAAGCATCCAGTTGCAGCACAATGTCAATCATTTCAGCCTATCCCCACAGTACAAAAGAGGTGCGCTCTAACGTTTCCCCAAATACACATCAGATGCAGCACCAAGAACAATTTTCATAAAGTACACAAAGAGCACCTGGCTCCTTGATAACTCTCAATTCACTGGATTACAAATAGGTAACAATTATATGATTAGCAATCCTTGCCTCAGATGCTCAAATCCTCTTTTTCTGATTCTGTTAGTCACTGGTCATTTTTAAATATTAAATCCTAGTCCAACCCAATACAATTTAAAAGTTTTCATATGCCATCCGGTTCAAAGCATTCCTACTCCCTTGGTTCCATGAAAGTCTAGACTTGCATATTTCTAGGAGCATGGAGCTAGGAAGAAAGCAGTTCATTTCCTCCCTTGCACTCATCTGAATGTGTCTTCCTCCAGGATTGGGTAGGGAGGCATCCATGATAGCTATCTGGAGGTGGCAGTGCCTGACATCTAGGGTAATAAATGCACAAAGCCAAGATCCAGATGCAGAACACATCACTTTGAGGGAACCGCACAGGATTTTACATGGCAGGGGCATGGTGTTCCCATGGGCGTACGCCTAACATAGGAGGCACAGGACATCTGCCAACTTTGCAGAGGCTAGAAACATAATTCAGTGGTAAAAACAACACAAAGTTTTCCAAATAAATATTGAAATGTGTCATGGTTCTATTTTTTCTTCCAATGCTATAAAAATATACATTTTTAATAAAAATTGAAATGGAAAGCAAAGGATTAGGAGCACTTAGGTGCAACTGAGCTCATGATAACACTACAACATCTCTTCCTGATTTTAGATTCAACCACTTGCACACACATTTCTGTTCACATCGATGATTGCAAGGTTTTCCACTGTTTGATGCACAGAATTTTGTACTCACCACCAAATGATCGATATTTCAACTTTGATTGTTTGAGTTTATTTTTCTTATGTTTATTATTTGAAAATAGTAAATGTAAGTGAGTGTTCTTATACTTTTACACAAGGATTCAAACAAAAATGAGAGTTCTTATACTTTTACACAAGGATTTCTAATAATTGACCAGGAAAGTAAAAGTGTGATGCTAATAGAAGCAGTATGGAAATACAGAGTATTTTGTCATCATCATAATTAATTCACCTGATGTGAGAATATAGAGAATGTAGCATCTGAAAACCTGGGAGCCTGTGCATGATTGAAACTGTAGTAATACACATCAAATTTGATAAAAACTTATGTCAAGGAAAGTTTAATTTCAACATAAAAAATTTAAGGTGAATCCCAAGGTTTAAAAGAATCTCATGTTTCTGGTTTTCAGTGATTGGTTTATAGTATTATAAAGATTATGTGTGCTATTACCATACATTAGATTCTCCAGCAAAAATTCGGTTGTGGAAAAGAGTTTCTTACAATATAAGCAGTTTCCAGTTAAAGAATAGCTCTGGAAATTTTCAGAAAACACAAAAAGTGAAACACATGTGAAACATTCTAATGTCGAAGTTACTGCTACTTTTTATGACATAATGATTGCTAACAAGTTATTGAGAGATTTTATATCTTAGGGAACATTTATGATTAAAAAGACATGATGAGTAGATTTTGTTGAAGTATACAAAATTGGGGGTGTTGTTAGAAATTACATTGAAAGTTAAAAGACAGGAAATATGTCCGACATGGGGTAACAACACACGCTGGGGCCTATCAGAGGCTGAAGAGTGGGAGGAGGGAGAGCATCAGGAAAAACAATGGATACTAGGCTTAATACCTGGGTGATTAAATAATCCATACAACAAACACCCATGACACCCATTCACCTGTGTAACAAACCTACACATCCTGCACATGTACCCCGAACCTAAAAGAAAAGTTTTTTTTAAAAAGAAATATGTGCAAGCTCTCGATCTCTTATAAAAATGGACAAATTCAAAATCAAGTTATTTGAACAATAAAGATTTTTAAAATCTCAGAACCTTATGACTGAGATCAATATTCATTCAACTTGTACAATAAACAAAGATTAGATTGTCTGAGATATGTGCAGAATCATCAAAAATAATTTTAATTAAAAGGAACTCTTCAGTTTGAGCAGTGCTGAAAATGTGACTGACAGCATTTTAGCATCTTACACGGTACAAAACTTATCTGTTGTAAATCAAAGTTAATGTTATTAACACTGTGTCCAGCCTACATTAACATACAGAGTGTGAATGTAAATGTTAATGGGGCTGTAATAAATTAGGAAAAGAAAGCACCCAAAAATTCTATACATGCTTTCATCATATCCTTTAGACTTGGCAGAAATGAGGTTTTATGAGGCAGCAAAAAAAAAAAAAACTAAAATACTTTCAAACTGTTGATTTTTGTATGGCATTTTAATGTGTGTGTGTATATATGTGTGTGTGTGTGTGCATGTGTGTGTGTGTATACACATACCTAATAGATACATGCACGGGGGAATCGACAAATATTTTTAAGAAAAAATAAGTATTTTCTGTACTTGAAACACACCACATGGGGCAGTACATTTTTAAGCATCATTAGCTTTTTAAATTTAATTGCACTCAAAGAGATTAAGGTCACACCCCAAGTATTCCAGGTTCTATGGGCAGATTTTCCTTTTGTTTTCTTTTTTATGTTCGAAATGAGAGACAGTATCCCCTCACTTATCACGTATCATGTGATAAGAACAGTAAATGTGGCAAAACTATTTAGGATGAGGCAAAGAAATTATGCCAAAAATAATGTCACAGAGTTTCAAAGTTGAGATGTTTTCCTTGAGAAAAAAACAAAAAGTTTAAAAATAAAAATACATGATGGCAATTCAGATAGTATGTTTTCTCCCTCACTACACCATCAGAAAAAAAGAGCAGAAAATGTAATGATCTTTGCCAAAAACTGAAGGTTACATCACTAGATTGCAATGTTTGGCTTTTGGAGAATGAATTTAACAAAAGGAAGCAAATTTTAGAACTACCTTTTTTTTTTTTTTTTTTTGAGACTGAGTCTTGTTCTGTCACCAAGCTGGAGTGCAGTGGTGATCTTGGCTCACTGCAACCTCCAACTCCCGGGTTCAAGCGATTCTCCTGCCTCAGCCTCCCGAGTAGCTAGGATTACAGGAGCATGCCACCACGCCCGGCTAATTTTTGTATTTTTAGTAGAGACAGGGTTTCACCTTGTTGGCCAGGATGGTCTGGATCTCCTGACCTTATGATCTGCCCGCCTCGGCCTCCCAAAGGGCTGGAATTACAGGCGTGAGCCACCGCACCCAGCCTAGAACTACTTTTTAAAAATAGAATGAACCGGCCGGGCGCGGTGGCTCACGCCTGTAATCCCAGCGCTTTGGGAGGCCGAGGCGGGCGGATCACAAGGTCAGGAGATCGAGACCACGGTGAAACCCCGTCTCTACTAAAAATACAAAAAATTAGCCGGGCGCGGTTGTGGGCGCCTGTAGTCCCAGCTACTCGGGAGGCTGAGGCAGGAGAATGGCGTGAACCCGGGAGGCGGAGCTTGCAGTGAGCCGAGATCGCGCCACTGCACTCCAGCCTGGGCAACAGAGCGAGACTCAGTCTCAAAAAAAAAAAAAAAAAAAAAAAAAAATAGAATGAACCATTAAATTAAACATTGGCCAAACCAGCCAGGAATTATACAAATCTGATGCAAATTCCATAACTCTGATTTCTCTTGCAGTTGTGAAAAACTCAACTTTATGACTGTTGATTCAACTGACTGTTGCCATTTATGTCTTTCATGGTCATGAAGCTTTTGTCTCCAAGCTTCTAGATATTGCACTGGATTGTCCAACTAAGGCAATATATTTTCTATTCTGTACTTCTCAGAAAATATACTTAGCATGTAGGAGAAGACAGACTCAAGAAATGGGCAATGAGGGTGGTTGAGAAGAATCTTTTTGCACATGCGTGCATGCTCATGAGTGTGTACACATGCACACAGACACACACAGACAATGCCTGAAGGACTTTGCCACATTATGACCAGGTTGTCGCGGTGCCTCACCGCAACATCAGAGGGACAGATGATGCTTTACTAATTTAATCTAATGTCTATAAATGTTGTACCTTGCTCAGAATGCTATCGCCTTAAATTTCAAACTTTAATTCAAGGTCTCGAAGTGTTCAGAGTTGACCATAAGGTTTGCAATCTTGTTATAAAGCTTCTCACTTGCTCAATGAATTTGTCTTTATAGAGACACCAATCAGCGTGCCTGGCCAGCAATATACTCTCCTCCCAAGCCATAGTTCTAATCTGCTTTAGAACATGGTAAAATGGAAAACACGGAGCTGGAAAGGTGAACAAGAACATAGTCTAAAAGCTTGTCTTCATATACAAATAGTTCAGAAGGCATAGGTGTGTAAGTGAAATTAAACACACACACACACTTCTTGAAATTCAGTTGAAGGCATGAAGAATGTGCACACTGACTCTAATTAATAGAAACGAAGACCTCAAGTCATGCTGAAAACCAGCTTCTTTTTTTAAACCATCACAGTACATGCATGGTACACAGTGTATTTATATGGTGCATCTTTTTTTTTTTTTTTTTTTTTTTTTTTTTTTTTTTTGAGACGGAGTCTGGCTCTGTCGCCCAGGCTGGAGTGCAGTGGCCGGATCTCAGCTCACTGCAAGCTCCGCCCCCCGGGTTCCCGCCATTCTCCTGCCTCAGCCTCCCGAGTAGCTGGGACTACAGGCGCCGCCACCACGCCCGGCTAGCTTTTTGTATTTTTTTTTTTAGTAGAGACGGGGTTTCACCGTGTTAGCCAGGATGGTCTCGATCTCCTAACCTCGTGATCCACCCGTCTCGGCCTCCCAAAGTGCTGGGATTACAGGCTTGAGCCACCGCGCCCGGCCATGGTGCATCTTAAGTACCCAATGAGAAGGCAAAAATAAAGAACTGAAATATCATCATAATTTCAATTTGGCAACGATTTTATTTTTCTTTTTCTCTCTCATAATTGCAGTACCTAGACTAGTGCCTGGTATCTAATAAGCTCTTAATGCATATATGATGAGTGACGGACTGGCGTGGATAGTTAATTTCTGGAATGACTGAAGTAAGTATAATCAGCTCACTTTAAAATGAATTTTTTCAGTGTAAAGTAGCTCTTTGGAAATTGAGATGAAGTTTGATCAGAAAGTAGGCAGAAGGTATGTGAAATAGTAGAAACTGTAGATGTGAGTAGAAAAAAGTGGGTGGCAAGGGATAAGGAAGCATCTAGGAGGTCCGCCCAGAATTCTGAGAAACAGACCAGACCATAATAAAATGGAACATAGAGAAAGGAGGACCTCAGAGCACAAAAAATGCAATTTTAATTTGATTTCAAGGCAACCTGAATGTTACTGCAACATCGGAAAAAAGAACAAACTTGGTATTACAAACATGAAAAAAAAAGGTACTTTTAGTGCAGAAATATTTTGAGAATGGCATATCCAGCTTACAGTAGCTATACAGAAGATAGTTTCAGAAGTGTAAGAGTGAAAATGTTTTAGAAATAAGAAATTTGTTTGGAAAATTTTATACAAAAATAACTCAGCCATAATTACTGTTAGGATGGATTTGAAATATAAAGGAGAAATGAGTGAAAGATGTTCATTCTTTCATTCATTTCATAATATCCTGTGACAGGATGGAGCAGAAACAAACAAACAAACAAACAGAAAATAAGAAATCCTTGCCTTCATTTACTGTACATTCTTTAGGGTAGACCAAGCTTGTCTAAACCGCATGCAGTCCAGGATGACTTTAAATGTGGCCCAATACAAATTTATAAACTCTCTTAAAACGTTATGAGATTTTTTTGGTGATTTTTAAAAAATAACTCATCAGCTATTGTTAGCGTTAATGTACTTTATGTGAGGTTCAAGACAATTCTTCTTCCAAGTAGCCCAGGGAAGCCAAAAGATTGGACACCCCTGGGGTAGACAAAAATATGAAACCCAAAACAAATTAAATTAAATTAAACATGGAAAAGAAAGGCTTGCAGAATCTTAGAAGGTTAGGTACGTGGAGGGACAAATAACGAAACGGAGACCGGGCAGAGGGAGCCGTGGTACTTTCAAGCACCACGGAGAAGATGGCATTGAAGTCTGAAAGAGGTTCTAAGTTCTTTACGTTCTCGAGGAGAGGGATACCGTCATACTTACAGAGAAACTACACGTCATAAAGGCTTATGGGCAAGTCAAGTTCCTAACCTTTGTTTTAGAATTTTTCTTTGTCTTTATAAAACGTTATCAATGCTTTTCAATAATTGGGGGGAAGTTCATTTTGTTTTGTGTTTTCCTCAAAGGCTCAAGACATAGTTATGATTCTCTATGACTTTCCCATTGGTTTCTTTTTAAACTGTTTCCATTCGAATCAAATGCCCAGTGAGCAGCCGCTGTGCCCGGGAGGAGCCGCAAAGAGGAGTGAGTTTCCAACCGCAGGGGAAGGACAAATAACAGGGAAAGGTAAAGGCTGGAAGAATTTGAATAGGGTGTGAATTCGACAACATAAAACAAAACGTCACGGCCCTGCAGAAGAGAGAACACTTAGGAGGAGCTGCAAACCGCTGACACAAGTGGGCGTCTCTGACAAGGAGAGTTCTGAAAGGCGTAGGTGGCGCTGCAGTTGGAGGAGGAATAGGAGCCCAGAAGTCCGAGCTTATTTGAGGAACAAAACACCCGAGGAGAAGCTGCAGAAGTAATTCACATACTAACGAGCAAAAAGCAATCAGTTTGTCCTTTGGCTAAATGTTTGTGTGTTTGTTTGTTTGCTTGTTCGGAGAGAGAGTCTCACTCTATTGCCCAGGATGGAGTGCAGTGGCGCCATCTCAGCTCACTGCAACCTCCGCTTCCCGGGTTCAAGCGATTCTCCAGCCTCAGCCTCCCGAGTAGCTGGGATTACAGGCGTCCCCCAGCACGCCCCGCTCATTTCTGTATTTTTAGTAGAGACGGGGTTTCGCCATGCTGGCCAGGCTGGTCTCGATCTCCTGACCTCAGGTGATCTGCCCGCCTCAGCCTCCTAAAATGCTGGGACTGCGGGCGTGACCCACCACCTTTTAAGTCTCCCACCGCCTCTCTCCAGCTCTGCTGCCGGGTCTGTGTGACCTCAAAGCCTCCCTCCGGTTCCTCAACTGTGGACCCAGAGGGTTGCTGTTCCTTAAGGTCCCTTCGATCCAGAAATTCCACTCCCTGCAATCCCGAGTGTCACTCTATCGTTGACAATTCAAGAAGTGGCATTTAAAATTTTAAAAATTATAGACAACCATTCCTCACAATCATCAGCCTTATATTCCACCATTCCACCATTTCAAACGTTTTAAAACTTTGCTTGATATCTTTTTGCTTCACACTGACAACCGCTTTTACTTTTTTTTTTTTTCCTTTTTTACAGTGCTTAGTCTTGAGATTTCTCTGGCTGTGTAAGTGAAGTTCTCTGCGTTCTCATTTATTTCACCTTTTTTTTTTTTTTTTTTGAGTGGATTTCTGGTTGTGATACTGAACTGTGGATATTTGACCTAAATAGAGTGCCAATTTGGAAAAGAAACATGAGGAAAAGGGAGAAATGACAGTCACAAATGAGAGTGTGCAAGTGCAGTGCTCGGGCAAGCAGTTCAGTCTCTGCTTTAACTGAACTGTTACGGAAAGACACGCCCTTTCACGACTTTCCAGTGCATTATTTTAAACCACATGTATTATTAATATATAGTCAGTCATGGATTCTTCAAGAAGATGTTTTGAAACTCTAACATCTTAAACTTTGGCTTATATTGTTGTGAAGGTATTTATTCTTTCTTATTTTTCTTGAAAGCTTAGAGTTACTAATTGTTTCGTCATCAAATTTTCTGATTATAAATATCAAGGAGTCACCACCGTACACTACAGTTTCGTGGCATGGATTGTATTTTCCTTGTAATTCGAAGCTTGTAAATCACAAGGGCGTCAAAGGCCATGAGCTCTATGAACACCTTCGGACGACCACCAGATTTGGTTGCTACCATTGCTTTAAAAATAAAAGGTACGTAGTTCTTCCAAAAATTAAAAATGGAATATGATTCAGCAATTCCACCTCTGGGTACCTATTCAAAAGAATTGAGGCCAGAAGCGGTGGCTAGCGCCTATAATCCCAGCACTTTGGGAGGCCGAGGTGGGTGGATAATGAGGTCAGGAGTTCGAGACCAGCCTGGCCAATATGGTGAAACCCCATCTCTACTAAAAAATACAAAAATTAGCCAGTTGTAGTAGTGCACGCCTGTAGTCCCAGCTATTTGGGAGGCTGAGGCAGAAGAATAGCTTGAACCCGGGAGGCGGAGGTTGCGGTGAGCTGATATCAGACCACTGCACACTCCAGCCTGGGTGAGAGAGCGAGACTCCTTCTCAAAAAAAAAAAAAAAAAAAAAAGAATTGAAAGCAAGGTCTCGAAGAGATACTACTACACTCATGTTCACAGAAGCATTAATTACAGTAGTCAAAAAGCGGGAACAACCCGCGAGTTCATAACAAATAATAAACGGAGAAACAAAATGTGATCTATCCGTACAATGGAATATTATTCAGATGTTTAAAGGAAGGAAATTCTGCCACATGCTGTGGCATGGATGAACCTCGAGGTCATTATGCTGAGTGAAATAAGACAGTCACAAAGGAATAACACTGCATGATTCCCACTGTATGAGCTAGTCAAAATCATAGAGACAAAGTAGAATGTGTCACCAGGGGCTGAGGAGAGGGAGGGATGGAAGTTACTGTTTCATGAGTACGGAGTTTCCGTTTTGCAAGATGAAAAAGTTCTGGAGATGGATGGTGGTGATGGTTGCACAATAATTCAAATGTACCTAATGCCATCGAACTGTACACTTAAAATGGTTAAAATCAGGCCAAGCACCCTGGCTCATGCCTGTAATCCCAACAATTTGGGTGGCTGAAGTGAGCGGATTGCCTGAAGTCAGGAGTTCTAGACCAGCCTGGCCAACATGGCGAAAACCAGTCTCTATTAAAAATACAAACAAACAAACAAACAAAAATTAGCCAGGTGTGGTGGCGGGCACCTGTAATCCCAGCTACTCAGGAGACTGAGGCTGGAGAATCGCTTGAACCCAGGAGGCGGAGGTTGTAGCGAGCCAAGATCGCCCCATTGCATTCCAACCTGGGCAACAAGAGCAAAATTGCGTCTCGGGGAAAAAAAGAGTTTAAATCACAAATTTATGCTAGTTGTATTTTACCACCGTTTTAAAAGTACTGATATAAAAGCACAACTCATCTTCCTAGGAGATGATAGTACTGATCAACTGCCAGTCCTTTCTCATGGCACACTGTGGTTGTTACTTTGTGTAAACACAGAGGCCGGGTAAATCATCTGTTGGACAGCACTGAGAGACAGCTGTCTCAGGTGAAGTGTTCCAGTCCCGTTTCCGGAGGCTTGAGAAGCCCTATCATGATGTTTTGACTCATTACCCTGAGCCTTCATCAGCTGATGAAACTAATTTTTTTTCATCAGCTGATTAAGATTCAAGGCAATGAGTCAAAACATGCCAGTAGTAATTCCCAACTGCGTTGAAGACAAGATGTTAACTTTTCCAAGCACATACATGCACGCAGACAGACACAAAATGAACCAACACAGCCTCCTTGCATATAGAAAAGTTCATTTTGTTAACGAAGGGGGTGACAATTACCACATACATCTAAAAGGGGGAAACAAAAAATTGGTTGACCAAACAATTGAATTGATTAATAATTTTAATAAGAGAGAAATGGCATGAAATCAATTCATGAGAGAACACAACTGGAGGAAAGAAAATAAAAATCACACAGGAAATTGCCATGCACAAATCTAAACGAATTCTAGGAAAAACCAAAATTCCTAATGCTTTGTGCTTCCTCTTGAATCAACAAATGCGCTTCAGAATGTTTTTGATGGCAACTGTATCTAAGCTTAAAGTTCCAGGAATTTTCCACAACTGTTCTGCATTCTGCAGACCTTTTGTCTGACTACAGAATATTGAGTTTTAGCAACAAAAGCATTTGATTGAATACTCTACCCCTTAATATCAGTTATATATGTATTTTAAATTCTATTAGGCATCCATTGGGAAACTACCTAATATTTGGAATGCGTTGCTTAACGTGCTAACTGATCTTATTTTCGTGTGGAGCTTACTGTCAGGGAGACCAAAGGCATAGTGACAGTTATTGCTGCTGCAAGGATTCTATGGGGGTGTGAGCAGAATGGTTAATGGACCTGCCGTCAGGGGAGTTAAGTATTTCCTAAATCTGTTAATAATCCAGCATTCCAAGAGCCGAGGAAGATTGGACATAAAATCTTCTGTATATCAGCCTAGGTTTATCTCCTTCAGTAGTTTGAGTAAATCAACTTACAAGATCTGCTCTGAAAAGTGCCCCTCTGAAAATGTGACGAATGCTAAAACATGGCATGAGATGGTCTCAGTGGTAAACTGAAAGCAAACAGTTGACACTGGGAACAAACAATAACTGTGATCCTAATGTCTTTGAATTGCAACAACTGAGTGTGCAATGCTTTTAAATGCCAGATTCAAAACCAACCGAAAAGAGACCTGGTTCGCCCATAAACGATTAAGGAACACTTCTACCTACAGCCCGCTGCTGATCCACAGGCACTATGAAAGCTTTTCTGCTGGAATACTTTGTGAGAATGTTGTCCGAGGTTTTGGGGAGAGGGGAACGCATAGTACTAAAAAGATGTAAACATTCTCTTCTCTTTTTAACTGTTTTCTTTCTTTCTTTCTTTCTTTCTTTCTTTCTTTCTTTCTTTCTTTCTTTCTTTCTTTCTTTCTTTCTTTCTTTCTTTCTTTCTTTCTTTCTTTCTTTCTTTCTTTCTTTCTTTCTTTCTTTCTTTCTTTCTTCCCATGGCGGCTGTATCTCTACTGTACCAGCGCCTGTCTGTTGCAGAAGAAACCATCACTGCTTAATAGGAAAGTAGTACTTCTGTTATGGTTGAGTTTACAATATGCTTTTTAGAGGCATCATCTCTCAGAGACCAAATCATGCATGTGTTCAGAGAGGGTCTTAATTGATGCATGATTTACTACATGAAGCAAAACTTCGCTTGGACAGGCTGAAAGACTATGGTGAGGACGAGCCCTTTATACAGTTTTATAGGCCTGTCTTCTCACTGGGAACATACATTTACTAATTGTATAATTGGTGGCACAGTTCTTCCATCATAAACATTGTTATCAGTTAATTAAACTTGAAATGCAGCTTTGTTCCACAACATGTTTTGTCAGATTGTTTTCCTTATTTATTTATCATCATAAAATTTTACTTGGTGACTGGCAGCTTCTCAGCCCTCCAATAATAATATAAATCAAAACATAAGATTTTAGTCTTCATGCAATTTCCTTTTGGTCTGAAAATATGAAACCAGATGTTTTTGGCATGCTAAAGATGCTTTTCATCTTTTTTTAGATTCTTTCAGTGCAGTCAAAGTAAATGCATTTTAAAACCAACTTATGAAAGTTAAATTCCCTTTGTTCATCTGTATGTAGTCTGGTTTGCATTGATGCCGTGGCATTGAGAGACCTTTCAGATAACATACTGAATGTCTTGGAGAAATTATACATGTGGGGCAAAAAGCTCAAAGGGCAACAGAAAGTGTATTAATAGTAGATCAATAGACCATGAACTGCGATTCACCAGAGGGTCTTACCGAGCAGCATGTGCAGGTTAGACAGCAACCAGTATGATCTTGACTATCTATATATTATCTGGGTGATGTGCCTAATTTGTTCACGTAGTTATCACATACTTGTTCCAGTTTGAAAATGTGGGGCCCATGAAAGCATAGCCATTGGAATTTCCTGTGACAGGGAATCTCATTTCAGCAGATATTACCATCTATCTCAGCCTAAGGCTATCGCTAAAACATCTAAACATTCCCAGATGGAACCTACTTTGCTGATATTAAAGGGATTTAGTGTTAGTGGAGAGGCTTGGGGTCAGTAAGTAGGAGCAGGAATAGAGTGACACATGGGCTAATCTCATTTGTACATGGCCTCAGATTGCCATTACATCCCTGGGCTATCTTGTGGTTTGGGTATTGGAACTCTGAGGACAGACTGAAATACTTTGGGATCTTGGTGGGGTGGTGTATGGAATTATTTATAATCAGCTTTGCTATCTCAGCTTTGATGTGGTTGCCCCATCCTCAGACCCAGGCTTCACTGCATAAATTCCATGGCCCAGTGCACAGGACACTTCTACCTTTTCCCCCATCCCCAACGATCATGGCACCCTCTTTACTCATGAAGAGGAGAACTCTGCTACTTCGTATCCTGCTTGATTTTCAAGGAAGTTTTCTTAGAATTATCCACATACGCAGACTTCATGGACTTCCTTATTACCCATTGCAATTGAATTTCTATTTTCAGCATTCCACTGAATTTGCTGTGTCTGAAGTCACCAGTGGTCTCTTAATAACCAAACACAATGTGTTTTTTCAGTCTTCAACATCGTTAACCCCTGTGACACTGGCCGCTTGCTGCTTCTTCAGTGTATCCTCCCTTAGCTTACTCAGACTAAGTTCTTTTGGTTCTCCTATCCCTCTGACCTTCTTTCCTAATGCCTCCTGCTCATTCCTCTTCCTCTGCCTGACTCTGAATATTGCACAGCACCTCCCCGTTATCCACAGTGGATACATTTCAGGACTCCCTGTGGATGCCTGAAACTGCAATGGTGCCAAACCCTATATACATTATATTTTTCCCCAAATGAACATACTTATGATAAAGCTTAATTTATACATTAGGCATGGTAAGAGATTAACAATAACAAATAATAAAATAGAACAATTGTAACAACATTCTCTAATAAAGGTTAGGTGAATGTGGTCTCTCTTTCTCTCGCAAATTATCTTATTGCGTGCAACATTTTGAGACTGCAGTGGACTGCAGGTAACTGAAACCTCAGAAATCAAAACCTTAGATAAGCAGGAATTGCTGTCTTCGGTAAGGTTCTGTTGTTGACCCTCTGACATCTTCGCTTCTCTTAATTTTCTGGGTGTGACACTGACTCCCATCACTATCCATATGCTGATATCACCTATAATTCTGTTTCCCATTCATCTTGGTCCTCTGCTGAAGAGCACACCGTCTACCTGCCTAGTAGAAACCCACACAGAAAAGTCCCAAAGTCACCACAAACGCAGCATTTAAAAAAAAAAATTTCCTGAAATTATTGCCTTTCCTAAATAGTCAAGCCTAATTAATATTACCCAGACATCCAAGCCAGAAATCGACTGAGCATTTATGATTTTTTCACATAAATTACTCACACATCCATTTGCTCACAAGCTTCACAACTGCCTTTGAATTATACAATGTTTAAAATAATTAGGAAATATTTGCCTCTCTGGAATTGGGTAAAATATTTCATTTGGATAAAGATTCTTGGCAGGCTAGCTTCAAGTTCTATAAACCATCACCTTCTCACAAATCTGACCTTGAAAGACACACAAAACATGGGAGATGTAAATTGGTAAAAATGGAGGAAGGAAAATGGCAAAGAGAGGCAAGGCACGAAGACAAGATAAAGGGCATTTCCCCAATTTCTTCTCCTCTTTTCTTATTTTGGAAAATGTTACTGAAATCCATCTGGTTATTCAAGTCAAAATGGTTTTGTTTTGGAGGTTTCTTTATTCCTTATTTCCTCCCTTTTCTTAGTCCTTAGGCCCAGTTGGATCATGAATGCTGTAGTGTCCACTTCCCTACCATCTTCCTAGACATTCTCAGTACTATGACCCACTTCAGGTCCTCCGGGGAGCTCACCTAACCTTGCTGCCTGGCTCTTCTTCAGTCTCCTTACTGCTCTCGGTGCCTTCCTCAGCACAAGAACTGCTTAAAATGCACTGATGCTGCCTCATTACTGTCAGGCTAAAATCCACACTTCTTAGCAAAACAGGCAGGTCCATCATCTGTTTTGGTGCTTATCTCTACTGTCACCCAACATTTAGGTGTGCTGAACAATCCGTATTCTAAAAGCGCCATTCTGATTCCTACCTTGTCCCTGCTAATGCTCTCTAGTGTCCTTCTCTCTTGTTATTCTCCACCACCTGCTGATTAGCTCACCTCTATGACTCATCACTTCTTCAAGCTGCCCCACCGTCCTGGTAGAACTAACTTGACCGTACTTTTTTTTTTTTTTTTTAATTTCTCCTTAGGTAACCGTATTAGTCTGTTCTCTCACTGCTATAAAAAAAATACCTGCGACTGGGTAATTTATAAAGAAAATTAATGTTTTCTTTATATATATAAATTAATATTAATTGGCTCACGGTTCTGCAGGCTGTGCAGGAAGCATGTTTCTGGCATCTGCACAGCTTCTGGGGGGACCTCAAGAAACTTACAACCATGGCAGAAGGGAAAGAGGGAGTCAGCAATTCTCATGGTTAGAGCAGGAGGAAGGGGAAGGGGAGGTGCTGCACAGTTTTAAACTGATCTCGTGAGAATTCACTCACCATCAGGAGAACATCTCCAAAGGGAGGGTGCTAAGCCATTCATGAAGGGTCCACCTCTATAATCCAATCGTCTCCCACCAGGCCCCACTCCAGCACTGGGGATTACAATTGAACATGAGATTTGGGCAGGGACACAGATCCAAACTAGATCAGAAACTTTTACCATCTTCCTATATCTTTGTCCCTGTAGCACCATATAACGCATCTGCATTCAGTCTCATCAACTAGACGAGAACTCCTGAAGTTCCAGAACCATTCTCTGGCTGTGTTTGGTGTTCTCATTCTTAGCACAGTGGCATGGAACTTAGTAGATTAGTATATAGTTCATGATGTCTGCTCTGACTACTCATGAGCATGGCACTCTGTGAACCACAGGCCTGTGAAGCAGGTTCACTGTACAGCAGTTACCAATCCCAGGCAATTATCCCACCACGTGGGGGATAGCAAAGTTCCTCACTACATCAACCACTAGGAAAAGGAGTCCAAACATTTCCACCCACTGCATCTTGGGCTGCAATTTATAACAGCTGCGTAAGTTCAGTGAAACAGAACGTTTATGCAACAAGGTAAGCGAAGCCACTTTATTACTCACAGACAGGCAGGAAGGGACAAGAGCAGCCTGGGATTCCTAGTAACCCAGAGCCCTCAAGGCTCAGGAAAGCTGCTTGAAGGGGATGGAATCCCATCTGCTTATGCCCACGTTGCACAGCAGCTGAACAACCCCAAAGGCACTCTACTGTATACCACAGGGTAATCTGGAATCACTGGGCTACAGTGTGGTAGGACATCCTGTTCTAGGAGGGGTGGGCACAGAGCCTAGGCTTAAATGACAGGTCTTTCTTATCTCAGGATGTTATATTCCCAGTACATTCTACAGTTGTGAGAGCTGCAAGCAAGAAAGAGAGGAAGAGCTGAGTCCTTCAGGCTATTTTCCAGCATTTGCTGTTAGAGCTCTGATCCCAGCTCCACTACGCCAAGGCCAGCATAACCTCTTTTTGCTTCTATTGTCTCTTCTGTCAAAAAATGATAACAATACAACATACCTAATGACACTGATGAAAGGGGACAAAAATGAGAACAATGGTGTGTCTGATGCAAACAGTGAGTGTTTAAATATGTTAGTTGTTATCATCAGCTTATCAGTGAGTGCTTATTAAAAAGGATTCGAAAAAGTACAAGAGGATATCAAGATGTATCAGTCCCATGAAACTAAGAATCATGCCTTGAGTTTCTTTGGGTCTGTTTGTTTTGTGTTTTTTTCCCTCCTCCATTTACTCAGCACAATGTCAAACTTAAAATCAGAATTGCATAAGTGTCGTTGAATGCTAGATCAAAAAGATAATAAATTGACGGGTTCAATTTCAGTTGGGGGGCAGATACAGGTTCAGTAAACCCAAAGAGGAAGAAAATTATCAAAAGTAGGTAGAGTCAGGGGCTGATCAGAGAGGAAGGAGACCAGAGAAGACCCCGGATCAGTGCTGAAGTAGATGTGGAAGAAGAAGCTCAGCCAAGTGTCCTGAGGTCATTGATCTGTGGGCCTTTGAGTGAAATAAGCCATTGTTCTTGTGAGGTACAACAGACAGGACAGTGAAATATTTCATTGACTAAGGAGGTAGTGAGAGGGTCCCCAGTCATTTTCTTTGTCCCTTTTCTTTACTGTTGTTCACTTCACTGAATTATTTGTTTTCTCAAAATTTCACAATCATGTATTAATTATCATAGGATATCTCAAAGTTGATGTTACCTCTTTGTATTAATACATGTACCTAGATTCCTACTTCCATAACATCCTCACTAAGCTCCTCCTCCTCAGAGATTTAATCTCTCCCTCTAGATGAAGTCATCTAGACTTCATTGTAGTTAAAGGAACTTTGGAAATTGAGCTCTAAATTTGCTTTCAGATTTTAGTAAGTGACTGAGGTAAGAGGAACCCTGTCTCCTGGTCATGTTAAAATTACTCATTCAGCAAACTTTATTGTGTACCTACTGTGGGTAAGAAAACTGAAGGTTGTTTGCTGTTAAGTAAATTAAATATAGTTTGCTTGAACTGTATTTATGAATTTGAAGCATGTTAGAGGACACCCTTGGGAAATCCCTGAGACCTTCTGATATTGAAATGGGAAAGGTTCCCTTGTCTCCCTTGCAGGGCGTGCAGTGGGAGTGTGGCTCGCTTCTTCAGTGCCCCACTACTCAAACCTCTAGGGGAGCACACAGGTGGGCAGGCTGTGGGGCTCCAACCCTATTGCAGTGTCTAGGGGTGAATGTTTACAGTTGAAGCCTCAGTGGGCATGTGTTACAGGGTGCTCTTTTAGTTTGCTGTCTACAGGCAGCTTGTGTTAACCAGTTCAATTAGACCCTCTATCTTGTCACAAGGACAGAGGGCTTTCTGTATCCCAGGTTCTTGCCTTAGTGTACCAGAAGAATTGTATCACATGTGGGCTTGGAGAATGAGTACAGAATTTTATTGAGTGGAAGTAGCTCTCAGCAGATGAGGAAGCCAGAAGGGAGATGGTTTTTCCCGTGGGCCCCGGCTCTCCTCTAACTGCCTCAGTCAAACTCCGCCTTGTCCCGCCCGTCAATGGCCTGAGGGTGTGCTAGCATCTGTTGGTGTGCTCTTCTGCTGGCGTGCTCCCTTGACATCCTCTTGCCTTCCAGCCACTTGTGTCTTCTTCTGGTGATGTGCTCCTCTCAATGTCTGGCTGCCTGTGTTGTCTGTCGGCTAGGGTCTCAGGTTTTCAGCCCAGGATGGGGGCATGGCAGGCCAGAGTGGTCTTGGAAAATGCAACATTTGGGGTGAAAGCAGGAGTGCCTGTCCTCACTTAGGTCTGCTGGAGTGGAGCCCTAGCCAGGAACCCGCCTTTCTCTACCCAGCACTTCCCTTCCCAACTCCCGTATCAATGTAACTATACAATATGTTGTTGTCTTCTCATTGAAAACAGGCAAATTAGCAGGTTAACTGCTCTTTGTTTACTACAGGAAACACATGCCAAGATCAACTGACTTCATAGGTAATCCCTTTGCCTTCAAGTACCCACCCCAGCCCAGGAAGCCCATTCCTGCCCTGTAGAACAGTGGGCTAACAATGCAAACTACACTTCCCAGAAGCCTTTACTCACTGCTTCCTGTTAGATTCAGCCAATGGAAGCACTTACAGGAAATTAGAGGGTGGGTGGAGGAGGGGTGAAGCCATGGGTATTCGTAATTCCTCCCTGTGTCCACAGGCTTTTCCAGCATGGGCTTTATCTCTTCTGGAAGTCTGTTCTCACCAAGCAGATCAGCCCTCAAAGGCCCCAGCTCCTGGACCCTGGTATACATGTACATATATCCCTTCTCTTTGCCCCTCCAACCCTTGTTGTGGTAATAGCTTCCTGCAGTTGTCAATGTCTGGATTGCTTCACTTTCCTTGTTTTCAGATCTTCTAATACCTCTGTAACTTGCTTTTGTATTAGACACCCATGATAAACCATCCGGGCATGAGCTGTCTTCCAGGCAGACTCTGACTGACATAGTCAAATCTGCTTCATACAGCCTTTGTGACCCGTATCTGATGTCTCTCCTTGGTGTGCACTTTGACCATGAGCTGATTTGCTGCAAGCACTTTAGAAACTGCCTTTTGAACTGGAGGAGAGAGGCTTCAAATTGCCTTTCTTCTTCAGTCTCGCTGATTTGAGGGTCTCTTTGTCCAGGGTCCATTGAGGCATGCCAGACAGAAACTGCTGAGAACAGGCAGGGGGTGTGCAGGCTGCTTGGTTCCTTGGATTCTGATGGTCTTTGATGGAAGGTAGTTTCTCTCTGATGAAATGTTATTTTGAATATTATGATCTTGTGGCAAAATAATGCTGTCATCATCTGCATAAGTTTGCTTTCTTCAGTAGCATTGCTGAGGGATGTTCAGCATTTTTATCCTACAGTGCACAGCTTTTAGGAAGAAAAACAAACACCTAAAGAGAAAACACACGTGTTTGGTGGCAACCTCCAGATATCAAGACCTGGGTCACTGAAAGAGGTAACTCCATATTGGTTATAGTGAATTATAAGTGGTTTTTAAATAGTCAGTTGACTGCCTTGTCTTCCATCAGACCTACATCCCATCAATTTTCAATGCTGCTCAAAGAGCGGTCTTTCCAAAAGCCACGTCTGATCACATTTCCCAGCTTTAAAACCTCTATTGTATTTTCATAGCTTTCAGGACAAAGACCAAATATTTCAGCATGGCGGCATACCTCATACTTCAAATATGTAATTCCTGCCTTTCTCTGTAGCCTCCTGCCTGCTATTTCTGTCCACCCCTCTTATTCCCTCTGGCATCCCAAAGTTCCCTATATCTACCATATTTTAAAAATATCGATCATTTTGTGTTTGGTGATCTATTTTCCCTCCTTTCTTTCTTTCTCTGACTCACCCCTAGTCTTTTCAGGCTCAGCTGACATGCCACCTAACATCGGCCCCTGCCTGCCTTCTGTCCTTAGCCCTATCTGGCACAAAACCAGCCCAAGGACTTCTGTAGGAACTGCTGCATACGCTACACTTTACACAGTGTGAAAATCATCTGTTTTCCTGACCAGCTTCCTTGGCACACTAGCCATCTTCTGGGCAGGGACATCTTCTTGTGCTTCCTCATTTGTGTCAGCATGTAATGTAACCGGCTCTTAATACATGCTCCCACCATCATTGCATAAGAGTTCCAAACGCTCCGCATTCTTATCAACTCTGAGTATTCTCAGTCTTTTTCAATGTTAGCCATACGAAGGCATGTGTGGTATTTCATCGTGGTTTTAATTTGCACCTCCCTAGTAACTAATGATGTTGAATTTATTTTCACATACTTATTAACCACTTATATATCTTCTTTTGTCAAGGGTTTGTTCAGGTCTTTTGCTCACTTTATTTTTATTTTTATTATTGATTTGTAAGGGTCTAATGAACACAATTTTTATGACTTGATAAGTACATATTGGTTTGGCAGAACTAAGAGAACTTTTGTCACAGTGTCTCTGAAATTTTGTTTTTACTTCTGTATAACAAGCAAAATGTGGCATTATTTTGAGTTATATGAATCACTGACTTTAAAATAATCCTATATTATATAAAAAGGAGAAATTCCAAATAATATCTGACTACAAAATATTGGTTTGTTATTTAGCACACATTTACAATAAACACATGATGAAATTTGGATTTTTCTTTCGGGAGGATCAAAATGTAACTGATAATCACAAAATAATGTGCTTCTTCAGAAAAAAGAATTTACTCTAACTAAAAATATTCCTATCACATTTTGGCTAAATATACAGTGGGAAAACATGACACTAACCATTTTCTACCAAAGGAATTTGTATCTGAATTATTTTTTATAGGAAATGGATATGTTTATCACAGAATCTGAACACACCATACAGGTAACAGAATTGGTCCTTAATGTTTTGATCATTGCCAGAACAAGCACATTTCCGGATTTATTTATTTTTTTCCCCAAAAGGTTGAGTAAGACATAACAAATACTCCCTGCCACAGGCATGGCGTGGCGGTAGGTCGGATACCTGGGTTATATAAATCTTTACACTGAGCGTTTATGACATTTCAACTTAGAAGTTCATTCAGTTTGATGATTGAGGCAGCAGGCAATTATGACATTAAACAGTTCGCAGACCTTAACCCAAGACCCAAATGGTTTAATTTTTTTGATGGCTGACTGCCTCTCCCGACGTGCACAGACCAATGCAGAGCTTAAAACCCTCACCCATCTTAATTGCCCCTGCTTTGTTGCAAGCACCACTGACTGCCTTCCAGTTCCAAATGTCTTCGGTTATTAAAAATTATCAATAGAAAGTAATAGAAAGTAATCCAGACTTACACTGGCGATACAATTGGCCACATATGCCCTAGTGGAGCATAAAATAAGAAAGATCGTTACTATTACTACCCAAGTGTCATACGGAAGAACATACTTTAAAAGTGGATCACATTGTGCCCGTTGAGTCAATTATTTCTACTTGCAAAGACAGGGCTTCTTCCTGAAGAGGACTTTCCTTTCTTAGGTAAAGACACACTCATAGATTCAAATGTATGTATTCAAATGTGATTGAAGAACACACTTGAAAGATGCTACTCACCAGAGTTGCCAGATTGGGGGAGAATATAAAGTGGAATTTTATCTAGTGATACCATATTTGCACCTACTAATATTTCCTTTGTTCCTGAACTCACAGCAGTTAGTAGGTTGGCATCATATCAAATTTCTATCATTTTCACAATTTTCTAATATTGAATTGATTTTTCAGTACCACGTAGTAAATGTAATCAATGTTGGCTGTGAACTCTAGGTAGCAGCAGTAGGCCTCTAGAAAGATAACTGAAGGTTTAGGGCAATGCTTTTATTGAAGCAGATGGGGTTAGTGAGTGTAAAATATTTTAAGAAATGCCTTCTACGACCATTAAAAATCCCTGATATGAGAGTTTGAAATGCTTATTGGTTACCTGAGATAGATCAAGTTCACATCAACTCTTTTATTTGGGGCTTGAAATATATTTTACTAGTCACAGTGCTAGAAAAGAACATTAAAGATATTTTAGTTAATTTATTCTTTCCTACCATCTGCAGCATAAAGCTATTTTCAAAAACATATAGAATACTTTTACCATAAATGTAGTTTCCTTAAAGAATCTTGACAGTATTTTGTCAATAAGTTAATTTAAAAAGTGGGGTTGATATTTCTCAAAATCATATCCTGTTTCAACCCTCCTGAGACAAATTGTCTCACCCCCAACCCAGCTTACAGTGTTAATCAGTACATTTGCAATTGTATTTTGAATCCTTCTGTTGAAAACAAGGTAGTCTGTGTTACTTGTCAACAGAGGTTGCGTTTGTCTTCTTGGAAAGCCATTTGGTTACCCAACGTATCCTTCTCATTACTTGGAAAGATCAGTTTCAATCAGAACACTACTGATTCTGGGAGCTAGTCATGATGGTGAGCAGAGGTGAGTGGAGATAATTGGCAGCTGTATTGGCCCAAATCCCCTTCTATGATGCTAGAACATAGGTCCTTGACCTTGAGGGCTTGATGGTTTCTTTGCTGAAGAGGTAGAACATTCTATATAACTTTATCACTCAAAGCAAAATTTATAATTGTCAGCAATTAATGGATTTTAATTTTAATTTTTACCTTTTTTTGAGACAGAGTCTCACTGTCACCCAGGCTGGAGTACAGTGGCATGATCATGGCTCACTGCAGCCTCAACCTCCCTGGCTTAGGCAGTTCTCCCACCTCCGCCTCCTGATTAGCTGGGACTACAAGCATGTGCCACCATGCCTGGCTAATTTTTTAGTTGTTTTGTTGAGTCGTAGTTTCACTATGTTATCCAGGCTGGTCTCAAACTCCTAGGTTCAAGCAATCCTCCCTCTCCCAAAGTGCTGGGATTACAGGTGTGAGCCACCATACCTGGCCATGAATGGAGTTTAGAAGGTCAGTGATTATTTTACATCAAAAATTTGTACTTCCAGGGAAAAGGTTAAACTTTCTTCAGATTCTAGGAGGTTAGGAAACTCAACCTTGTATGGTATTCACTGGGTGTGCTCCATCTTAGTTCCCACAAATGTACGATGTTATTGTCTTAGGAGAGATTTGCCAAAACATAAGTGTCTGGTCAGTACCAGTGGTCAAGCATGAACCTCCAGATCCCACAAACACGTGTCCATTTCACTGGATTCCTTATCATTTATCCTCTATCCCATCTCTCATCTATGTTCCCCCAAGGACTTCTTCTTATCAATCTCTTACCGCCACTTCCCACAGCTGTTATTATTTATTTTCCTTTCTGTCTCTTGGCCAAGATTCTGAGTGCCTCCATCTTTATCGCTGTGTATCCCTCAGCATGCAGAAGAAAGTCCTGACACAAGAGAGTTAATAAAGTCTGAATGAGTGAGTGAGTGAGTGAGTGAATGCATGAATGGAGTGTCCAGAGATGATAAAACCAGCTCATTTTCCCTGAGGACCCAGAATAAAACTAATCAGAATACGTAGATAAATATGGTGATAAGAAGGAGGTTAAACTGGGAAGCTAGGTATTTCATGGAGGAGTGAGTCAAGGAAACTAGCACAGTTATAGAAACAACTCACTGTCATTTATTTATTATTTATTTATTTAGAAGCGGGGTTTTGCCATGTTGCTCAGGCTGGTCTTGAACTCCTGAGCTCAAGTGATCCTCCTGCTTCAGCCTCCCATAGTGCTGAGATTATAGCTGTGAGCCAACGTACCTGGCCTAACAATTCACTGTTAACTACCTGGGCTTCTAATTTACTCAAAATCTCTGCCCTGAAAATCACATCTCATTAAAAAATCCATCCTTCCTTGATGTGGATGAAATCTGGCCCTGCCACTTTCTGCCTCCCCACTGCTACTACCCCCACCATATTCTGGGCCATTGCTGTACCCACCAAAAGCTCTGTTTGCTGCCCAGCCCACAGTCATGAACCATGTTGCTTCCTTCGTTTGGTTCTTCACCTTCCTTAGACATCCTTCTTTCTGCTCTCCACCTACTAAATAATATTGCTGTAATAGCATCTTCTAGTAAGGCCTTAGTATGTTTCAGGTACTATGCTAAGGGCTTCACTGAAGTACTACATTTAATTCTCATAACAACCTATGTCAAACTATTTTGATCCTCATTTCAAAGTTGAGGCATCTAAAGTTTCAAGAGGTTCGAAGTCACGCATCTTATTCGTCCTTCTCCAGCTGAATGCAGGTGGCATTTCCTATGGGAAGCCACTTGGACTCACAGGACCAGGTAGTCGTCTTCCTGGGGCTGCAGGGCACACGTGTCACTGTCGGGCTGTTACCTGTATGTGCCTTGCAACTCTATATTTCTTGAGGATAGAATCATGCTTTATGAATCATTATAATCTTGGGACCAAGAACAGTGGTACTTGGCAAGGGCTCAATATAATTTCTTTTGTTTCGTGTTTTGTTTGTTTTTTTATTACTTGGTTAAATAATAACTAACTTTTGGTCCTTGACTCATGGTCTTCCTCTCCACTCTGAGTCCTTCTGGACAATACATTCAACACTCATAGGCTTCAACTTTGTTCTCATACCACCAATCTCCAAGCTAGGATCAGGCAACCCATGTGCTTTTTCTGCTTGTACTTTCCAAGTGACAAACAGTGCTAATAAAAGCCTTTCTTAAGCCTCTTTCCTAGTTTAGATCCACACCCCAACAGGCACATGGAAGAAGTAGTTAACAGCACAGCTCCAGAGTCACACTGCCCAAGTTCCTATCCTTGCCCTGCCTTACAGGTCTGTGTCACTGGGAAAATCATTGCCCTCTCAGAGTCTTCAAGCCCACATTGATACAGAGGGGATCATGAAATGGCCTACCACATAGGAATAGCGTGAGGATTAACTGAGTCAGTAAATGAGGCATCTATACAGCTTATATAGACTCATACACGTGTGTGCATACGTGAGTATATAGTTGATTTTCATTATTTGTGGTAGTAGCAGTCACATTTTCATCAATCAATACAAAATTTTGGTTTACACACTTTAAAAAATCTATATTGTTGATTCATTTTGCGTTAAACTCACAGCCAACAGCACCATAACTTACGCTGAATGAGGCTCATTTAATACACATATTTTCTCCACAGGGCGCATCACAGCCATCTCACACAGGAACACTGGAAAGCACCTCAGCACTACAATTGAGGGCCATTTTAAACAGCAACATCTCCATCAGAAAGCCCTCAGACTGGAAAAATGTGTTACTACATAGATTGTGAAAAGGACACGTATTCAGGGAGCTGAAACAAGACCATTGTCTTGTTCAGCCTTAGCTGAGGACATACACATTGTGCAACTCCAATTTTTTGCCATTCTGTGTATGTCTACAAATGAATTTAAAAGCACCAAGAGACAGATTTGAGTGTTACATTAAGTCTAGCTTAAAGCTGCCTCCTTATATATGTTAAGGTTATCCTAAAGGTTTCTCGGTGCATAGTGAACTGTCGCCTAACTGGACGTGTAAACAGACTATCACCTAATCTTGCAATAACTGACTGAGTCTCAGCCAATCACAGCAATCGTACTTCAACCACTCACAGGCAGTCAACTGTTCACATCATGTTCAAGTGAGGCAAACGCTGCTAAGCTGTAACCAATCCAGCTGTTTTTGTATCTCCCTTCCATTTTCTGAACATGACTTTCCTATTTCTGCTCATAGATCCTCTCCGACCACACAGTAGCATGGGTCCTCTCTGAACCTATTCTGCCCATTTCATGACTCCGTTGCTCAATTAAACTCTGTTAAATTTAATTTGCCTGAAGTTTTTCTTTTAACAGGAATTACAAATCAATTTTAGCCAGTAGGTGAATTTGCAAAAATCTGATTCACAATGAGGATTGACCCTATATACCCACGCATACATTACCAGGTACTTTCTGAGCAGCAGGATCTCTGTAATTCTGGTTCCAGCCCTTCTTCTACCTTTGCCTTCACCACCTCTGTTTTGTTTTGTTTTGTTTTGTTTTTGAAATGAGTTCTCACTCTGTTGCCTAGGCTAGAGTACAGTGGCACAAACACGGCTCACTGTAGCCTTGAACTCCTGGGTCCAAGCAGCCCTACTGCCTCAGCCTCCGGAATAGCTGGGACGACGGGTGTATGCTACCATGCCCGAATAACTTTTTTGTAGAGACAGGGTCTCACTGTGTTGCCTTGAACTCCTGGGCTCGAGTGATCCTACCACCTTAGCCTCCCAAAGCTCTGCAATTACAGACATAAGCCACTACATCTGGCCTGCCCTGACCATTTCTTGCAGCACCTGGTTCTATCAACCATCCCTGTCCTGTAACTCCGGCACTTCAAACATGCTCAAACCTTTCCCATGTGAAAAAAAAGAGAGTGAGACAGAGAGAAAGAATTCCACATGCACTTTCTCACTCTTACGTCCCCATTTCTCTCCTCTCCTCTTTACTGAAAGTTCTCAACAAACTGTTCTGCTCTCACTAACTCTAGTTCTTCACCTTTCGCCCCTACTTCAAACCATCATGAACCAGCATGTGCAGCAGCCACAATACCGAAACTGCTCTTCCTAGGACCACCAGCCACCTCCTCACTGCCCAGTTCAATACCTACTTTCTCGTGCTGACTTTTCTGGACAACTTCCCCGCATTTGACACTTCCGGTCACTCCCTACCTTAGAGACTCCTGGAATCCATCAGATCCTACCACACACTGCTGCCTCACACTTCTCGGGGTGTATTTTTGCTGTCATCTCCCTGGATTGCACTTCTCTTCCTGCCTCTGAGATGTCATTGTCCACAGGCCTGTAACTCCTTCTTGCTTAAATGTTCTCCATGACTTTCAGTGTCTGGATGGTGCCCATATGTGCATCTGCAAACTCATCACAAGTTGACTCTCTTCCTTGCCTGGGCTGATTTCTCCTCTGACTTCAACTCCTCACCTATCCAATACCCAAACAGATGTAAGATTCAGCCTGGTGTTGTATAAGATTTAAAGTTTCTCTCAACGTCAGGACACAACACAAAGACACTCAGAGGTGAGAAACAGAATTTGTTACCTACAGCTCCAAACCAGAGCAGGCTGTCAGCAGGGCCACACAGGGGCTTGCAAAAGGGCAGGGTAAGAGCAAGCTGGGGCTGTCAGAGACAGCTTATATATGGCAAACGAGGTGGGCTTAGCTGGGTTTCCAGGCTGCTTGTGGGTTCACTAATTTGAATACTTTATTGGGTTCCTAGGCACTGAATCTGTCCCTAGTTGTCTGGCACCTGGCCCCAGGGAGATAAACGTGGGTGCCCAGGAGCCCCAGAGGGTGAGAGCCCAATAAGAAAGGTGGCTGAGGTATGGACTTAATCAGATGCCAAGAGGACCCGATCAGTCTCTAGTCAGGGCCTCAAAACCGGGTCAAGACAGCATTACAAAAAACAACAGTATTACAACAGGCATCGCCGCTCCAGTGTGACTGAGAACTTCCCGGAGATCCAGTGTCCCTTTCCTAGGTACTGATTTACGCTTGTCCACTTACGGGTCTGTCTCCCTTACTTGGTTGATAGCTGCGATGGCAAGAATGGTGTCTTGTTAATCTTTGTACGCCAGAACTCAGCACAAAGAAAATGCTTAATATTTTCCAAATGGATTAATAAAAGATGAAAAATAGAGAATCAAAATCTTAGAATCTAGAATCACCTAGATCTTAGAAAAGAACACCTATGTTTAAAAATATGATCTTTTTGGAAAAAAATGTCAATATGCAGAAAATGCAAGAAACAAGCACAGGCTCTAAAGTGAAAGTTGGTGTCTAAGTGAACTAGGTATTAAGTTGCTATGGGAAAAAATGAATTCATTCGAGGAAAGATGAGAAGGGTATAACGGAGATTAATTAAAATTTAGTTTATCAGATTTTTCTCAGGAGATTGGCAATTTAGTCAGAGGAAAATCTTATTTAAGTGCATAAGTATATTTCAGCTTATAAGTGGGATGCATGATAAAATGAAAACAGAATATCAGTGTATGTTAAGTAGTTACCATTTTAGAATTTGAAATCCTCTAAAATTCTAAGACTAGAAAATAAAAGTCTCAGGCTAAAAGTTTGCAGCTATCTCCGTCTGATGAATACTTAAAATACCAGATGCATAGAATCACTGTTGACTTTCATGTCCGTAAAGCTGACGGACTCTAGTTGGTATTCATCTCATCTTTGAAAACCCATGGGATTGCTCCATCCGGGCAGTTTTCTGTTCTCTTGGATTTCTTCCTATTCTCTGGCTGGTTTTGTTTTGGTTTAGGTATCATTTTCTGGCCCCTCCTCCTCTACCCAAACTCTAAATTCCTAAGGAATCCATCCTGGTCCTCATTCCTTTCTTAATCTATATCCTCCGTCAGATAACTTACCTACTCTCCTGGCTTTAATGCAAATTCTCTGTGCCATCAACTCCCAGTTTCATGTCTGTGTTCCCTAAAACATTTTTGCACAGCAAAGAAAACAGTCAACAGAATGAAGAGGCAGCATACAGAATGAGAGAAAATATTTGTAAGTCACTCATCTGAGAAGGGGTTAATATCCAAAATATATAAGGAACTTAAGCAACTCAATAGTAAGAAAACAAATAACCCAATTGAAAAATAGGCAAAGGATCTGAATACACATTTCTCAGAAGAAGACATTTAAACGGCCAATAAGTATATGGAAAAAAAATGCCCCAAATCATTAGAGAAGTGCAAATCAAAACCACAATGAAATATCACCTCACACCTGTTAGAATGGTTGTTATCAAAAAGATAAGGAAGTGATAAGAAGTGATAGAGAAGATGAAGAGAAAAGGGAATCCTTGCACTCTGTTGGTGGAAATGTAAATTAGCACAGCCATCATGGAAAACAATATGGAAGTTCTTCAAAAAATTAAAAATAGAACTTCCATATGATCCAGCATTTCCACTACTGAACGTATATCCAAAGGAAATGAAATCAGTATGTCTAAGAGATATCTGCACTCTCATGTTTATTGTAGCGCTATTCACAATAGCCAAGATATGGAATCAACCTAAGTGTCCATCAACAAATGACTAGGTAAAGAAAATGTTACGTATACACAACGGAATACTATTCAGCTTTAAAAAGAGAAGGAAATCCTGTCATTTGTGACAACATAAATGAACCTGGAGGACATTGCGCTAAGTGAAATAAGCCAGGCACAGAAAGACAAAAGCTGCATGCTCTCACTTCTATGTGGAATCTAAAAAAGCTGAACTCATAGAAGCAGAGAGTAGAATGATGGTTACCAGAGGCTGGGAATGGGGGCAGTGAAAGTGGGGAAATGCTGGTCAAGGGATACAAAATTTCAGTGAGATAGGAGGAATAAGTTCAAGAGATCTATTGTACAATATGTTGACTATAGTTAATAACAACGTACATATTGTATTCTAGAAAATTGGCAAGAGAGTAGATTTTAAGTGTTCTTACCAGAAAAAAAAAATATAACTGTGTGATGTAATGTATATGTAAATTAGCCTGATTTAGCCATTTCGAATGCCATTTCGAATGCATTCATATTTCAAAATATTATACCATATCAAACTGTATGTTTGATATGATATGTACATACCATAAATATGTACAGTTTTTACTTGTCAATTTAAAATTAAAATTAAATTAAAACTCTGAGGAAATAAGGGTAAAGTGAAGAGAGCATACACAAATTTACCTATGGGAGAGAGTACTGTGCTGAGGTCACCTGTCACCTCGATCCTAGGTGTCCCACTCCCCAGAAATGAGAAAATGAGGTCTGATACTCACCTCTAAATTTCTGAAGTTTAGCTTTGGGAACTTCTCTGTAGTAAGGGATTGATACATAGTAGCTACATAGGAAATCATCAGTTGGATAAATTTTTTCCCTGCTAATCCTACTGTCTCTGAGATCCCAGGGTCATTATGAGTGACTAACAATGATCTTGGGTGATGACTGGAAGGGGAAGCAGAGTCTGGATGAAAGAAGGTTGCTTTGTGAAGTGCTGTGGGTAACAAGGATGTGATGAAGTAAATGTTTGAAAATATATTTAATGTGCTTTTTTCTAAACAGGAAGCAAAAGGACTATCAGGTAAGTGGCCTTAGTATTTTGGGTCAGAGCAAGAAAAATATGCTCTGGTGTATGATAAGTCAATTATAACAATAACAGAAACCAGCATTTGTTGGGATTTCCTCTGGCACCACCGTTGCACTTTATGAATGTTGGCCTATTAATCAAACCACTGTGTGATGGAAGCTGTGACCACCAGAGATCCCCTCTTATCATGCTGGTTATGGACAAGAAGCTGAGCAGGAAATTAGAAAGCCAAGAACAAACTTCTAGTCCTAACTCCAGTCAGCTGTCGGTGACTTTGAATGTATCAGGCAATTTGTCTATTAGCTTCACTTCTCTTTGTAATTAAAGCGCTACAATGCAGCCAGGTGTGATGGTTCACACCTGTAATCCCAGCACTTTGGGAGGCTGAGGCAGGAGAATCACTTGAGGTCAGAAGTTCGAGATCAGCCTGGGCAACATAGTGAGATTCTATCTCTGCAAAAAATAATACAGTTAGTTGGGCGTGGTGGTGAATGCCTGTAGTCCCAGCTACTCCAAGATTGAGGTGGAGGATCACTTAAATCGAGGAGTTAGAGACTGCAGCGAGCTGTGATTGTGCCACTGCATTCCAACCTGAGCAACAGAATGAGACCTTGTCTCTAAAAGAAGGAAAAGAATTATATAATGACAAATTTTAGGTTTCTTGATGGAAACACAAGAGGAGAAAACAGTGAGATTCACCTGGGAACTGAACTTTATCCCCTGTAAAAATATCAAAATACCCTAAAATGCATGAATCCTAGAGAATCAATAGGATATCCTTTAGGGGAAAAGAGGGCTAGTGGTTACGTATTAGGAAATCTAAACTGAAGCTTAACCAAAGCTAATTGTGGCTCGTGACCTCTGTGTGTTTCGTTGGGAACTGTGGGGTGGAGGGAAGGAAAGAAAAGTTGCTACAGGGAGAACAAACACCACAATAAGTGGCCACTGGGTCTTCTAGAATTTTAGGCTGAATTCTTTGGTTACAGTAGAGATTCTCCTTAAAAAAGCCTCTTGATATTGGAAATTGAAGTTTTTAAAAGCTGTTATTACCCAGCTTTCACTATAAAGGGAATTCTCCATCAGGAATCTTTGCTTGCAGACCGTAAGCGTACGTCCTTGCCCTGTCCTAAACCCTCCCCAGCGGTGGGAGGTTTCTGTGTGTCTTCCCTTCTGCAGATCAAATAGACAATTCCAAATGAATGGGCACACTACCTTGAAGCATTTCACTAGTCCATCTGTCGATCAGAAAGCATTTATTGAACATAAAACTACGTACGCTACGTAAACAATCTCCAACGCTACCAGACCCTAGAGTGTGTGAGATGCATGTATATTCAACCATGAATTTCTTTCTTTAGCTTGAAGCTAAAAAGGAGATCCCGATTTGGATTTTATGGCTCAGACATTTCCCTTCGCATCTCTAAAATGTACCCCCAAAATGATATTTTGAGCACTTCACAGAAAGGGTGCCAAATATATCAAGGCAGTGGAGAAAGATTTTTTTTTTTTTTTTTACATTAACTCAACCTAGGGAATATACCACAAATAATCCTATGTCATGATCATGAAACAAATTTTGAAAACCAATAAAAACAATGTACTCTTATACTAATTAAGACCTAAATTGAGATGATTTGTTTTGGATACTGGACTACATTTTAAAATAATTTCCTCTATTGTACTCACTCCATTTTAATGAAAAGATAGGAATTTTGTTTGCATTCAAACATTAATAGACTCAACAAATATTTATTGAGTGGCTGTTATGCATCCACTCCTGAGCTGGGCATTGTAGGAACAGTAAAATAATGCTTTTCAACTGCTCTCCTCCCACTTACATGGTTTAGAAAGAGTCACTTGTTTAATCTTCTCATCTATTTATTTCCCAAGAAAATGGTTCTTCTACACTGTAACTTTTAATACAATATGTGTCAAGATAAAAAGCAGCATGCAATTATCCAATTTTCATCTACTTACATTTTAATGACCATACTTACTTGCCCATTCAATTTTGCAACTTTTAGTAGCAGTTTGAGACCAGAGATTCTCCCAGATTTAGTTCCACATGGCCAATGTCTGTTGGACCACAAATTATTTTGCAGTAGGTAGTTTTTTGCTCAAAACAACCTTCCATTTAAAGTGCCAATATTCAAAATAATTAATAACCTTCCATTTAAACTGCCAATATTCAGAATAATAATCATGTGGTCTATGATTTTATATTTAGAGAGTGACACCCATGTACAATTCTTGAATGTTTTACTCCTTGTTGTGCCTCCGGAACATGGCAAAATGAAGGGCTGGGTGATTTCTATCATACATTTGGCTCAAAAAGCAGGAAAAACTAAGCAATCATCTCAGACCTTGAATGTTCAAGCAGCCAGACCTGGAGCCCAGCAGATCCCTGGTAGCCCAACCTGAGAATGCAGAAATACAGCTGAGCAGGTCACAATTTCCTTCTCTCAAGTGTGCTTTGAAAAATATATCCATGTCACTGTTTAAATCACTTTTTACAGGGGAAAGATTATGATTTAGGGTATTTCCATGCATAATCGCTTAGATATGTACTTAGTACAAATACGTTCAATATGGTGCTATGCAAAGAGCGGTATTTGCTCTGACTCCACAGCGGAAGATGTTACCTCCACTGGCTTGCTTGCCAAGCTATATCTCTGACTGCCTTGAGGCCAATTAGATCACCACATATTCATCCCCTCAAAATCCAACTTGCTCTGTTTACAAACATGGATGTGTTTATTACTTGCTACCAGAATTCAGTAAAGAAACCATAATCATAAATATAGCTCCTTAAAGGCAGCATAGATCAACTGAAAAAAAAATTACTAATAGTAGCTAATAATTAAATTATTATAAGTTTATATTCATCACAGAAATAACTTTGAAGAAGATATGGCAAGGGCAGAAAATGTAAACCTGGATATGCAAAGCATCAAAACAGATGTCTTGTAAAGACTGTAACTTACCACCTGTGTGACTTTGACTCCATTGCTGTCAGTTTCCTTTGCACATGTTCTTGCTCTTCTAAGAAGAATGCCAGGCACAGTCTGGGTACCTGTTAGCATCCCACATAGGGAAGATCTGCATCTTCTTTTTTTTTTTAGATTATAAATGAGTTAAATTCATCTATTAATTGACAGTCTAAGATTAGGTTAAAAACAGGTTATTTACAAGAGACATGTCTGAAAAGACAAGAGTTCCCACTTTACTCATTCTTTCAAGCCCAGGGGGTTACCTGCAGCCCTCACACTGCAAGTTACCTGCAGCCCACATACTGCAGCATCTTCTCAATGCTTTATTGGTACGCGACTATAGCCCCTTATTCATACCATACATTGTTGGCAGTGGATTATTTATAAAATAAAGCCTCAAAATTATTTTAGCCACAAAGATTTTTATTGACTCACCTTCCTGCTTTATTTAAGATTATAAACATTATATATTATAAGTCAGATTACTCTGTTTTGGACCCAGGGTTGTGATAGGAACCCTCTTGTTACAAAATGATGGCAGATATATGCTGTCTTTGTGTTTTTCTGGCGCCCCTCAACCTCTGGCTGTCCCTTCTCTGTCCTTTCTCAGTTGTCCCTTAACGGTCTATTCTAACGCCTGTAAAATAGAGACTAAAAGTACCAATCTCATTGTTACGAGGTTTACGAGAAGGCCCAGCACCAAGCCAGGCTCTCAGGAAAATTCAAACAGTTCCTCCTTGCCTTTGAATATAGCTCCTTCCCTCTGTCATGGGCTGAGGAACCACTGAACCAAGCACACGGGTATAAATCCATAGGCCAGGTGAACGTCTAGGTGGTAAGGTACATGGGCTTTGTGACTCCACTACCAATTTCCAGGCTTAGGAAAGACTGACTTAGTGAGCAGTTCCAAGACCACTGAGCTCACGGTTCCCTGTGGCTGTGTCCCTTGTACCACCATCCTGACCAGGGCTTGAGGAGGGGTCTTTCGATTCCCCCTGCCACACTTAGAACGATATGAGGGGTGCAGCAGAGGCCTAAAACTGTGTGACCAGCACCAGGGAGTCTGTGGTGGACACTGACAAACCACTCCCAAAGTTGGTGCCATTTGCTCTTACAGAGGAGAGGCGGGGCCTGGGCAAGGGCAGCAGCTGGAAGGTGAAGGGCAGGCATGGTTCTCAGTAGCGGTTGTGATCTGGCTTGAAGGGGCCATCACAGGACATACCCAGGTACTGGGCCTACTTCTTGGTCAACTTGGTGAGTTTCACATTCAGCTTGCCCAGGTGGGATTCAGCCATTGCCTCATCCAGCTTCTTGGGCAGCAAGTAAATCCCACCAAAGTACTTGTCTGAGTGAGTCCACAGCTCAATCTGCACCATCACCTGGTTGGTGAAGGAGTCACTCATCACGAAGCGGGGTGGCCCATGGCACTGCCCAGGCTGACCAGCTGACCCTCAGCCAGCAGGATGGTGCCATGCCGCTCTTCAGCCAGTCCTGGCCACCTGGGGCTTGATGGTCACCTTCTCCACAGGGTTCGCATTGAGCCACTTGGCATTGATCTCCATGTCAAAGTGGCCAGGGTTACACACGATGGCATCATCCTTCATCTGCTCAAAGTGCTGGCCAAGGATGTCAACACAGCCTGTGGCAGTGACAAAGATGTTACCCTCCTGACAGGCCTCGTCTATGGCGGTCACCTCATAGCCCTCCATGGCAGCTGCAGGTGGCTGATGGGGCCAATCTTAGTGATGATGAAGGGGTCCCCAAAATCCCACAGGACCTGGACACAGCCCTTGCCCACATCACCATAGCCTGCCACCATGGCTACCTTACTGGCAATCACCACGTCTGTAGCCCTCTTGATGCCATCTATGAGGGACTCCCGGCAGCCTTAGAGGCTGTGAAACTTGCTCTTGGTGATGGAGTTGTTGATGGCAGACACCTTCAGGATCCCCTTGGCCATCATCTTGTGTCGGTTGTGGACCCCGGTGGTGGTCTCCTCGGAGATGCCTTGGATGCCTGGCAAGAGCTGTGGGTACTTGGTGTGGATGCGGTTGGTGAGGTCACTACCATCATCCAGAATCATGTTGAGGGGCGCGGCTTTGAAGTACAGTGATTGCTGGATGCATGACAGGTACCCCTTGCTTGTTTCACCCTTCCAGGCATGCACTGGAATGACAGCCTTGGCAATGGCAGCCGCCACCTGGCCCTGGGTGGAGAAGGTGTTGCAGCTGGACCACTGTACCTCAGCATCCAGGGAGACAAGGGGTCTCAGTGAGGATGGCTGTCTCCACGGTCACATATGGCCAGCCAGCGATATGGGTGTCCTTCAGTGGCTTGGGGGCCAAATACAGCTCCCACACATGTATCAGACCCAGCATCTCATTCTCCTCAATATCCAGGGCCTTGTGTCCCCAGGCAGCCAGGTCAATGTCAGCAACTTTACAGGACAGTTTCTTAGACATGCTGGCAACACTTCCACACAGTGTGATGGACACGGACAAAGGGGGCCAGGCCTCCGAGAGGGGACAGGCATGGGGCAGGTGGCACTGGGCAGGGTGGATCTGCATTTTCTAGTCCTGATCAGCTTCTGACCTGGCTGCTCGTGTTTAATGCAACAACATTGTATTTGTCAGGCTAAGCTAGATTTTGCTGCAGTGACAGATCACTCAAAAATCTGTGTGGCTTTTCACACACACAAAATATATTTCCCACTCACACCACATATTCAACACAAAGACCACAGGGAGGCTTGACTCATCCCAAACACATGAAGACCTGGCCTAATGGAGGCTCCATTTGGATATATTCTTCCACCGTCACTCGCTATGAACACGGGAATCAAGTCAATGACACTCAAGCTCTTAAAACTTCCCTCCCGATATAAAATAATAACTGGCTAAAGCATGGCCTTACCTGACTCCAAGAAGGTAAGGAAATGCAATGCCACCAAGTGCCTAACAAGAAAATAAAAATATCTGATAAATGGTACTGATGATTTCCTAAAGTACATCCACAAAATAATGAGCTGACATTTTTTATTTTGAGCCGGAATATACTCCAAGACTCTGAACTGACAAATGATAGAAAATACAATATATACGGCCAAACACTGTCCTCTGTTAAGCACTGGCAGAGCCACCCCTGCTACCACTCCAGTGACCATCCCCTCCTTCCCAGTTTATATAAGAGGACTGCAGAGTAGAGAAGGATGGAAGAGCTGTTGGGGCCTCATAGACCTGCAGTGTCAGGAATGAAATGGGGTCTCCCTCTCTTCTCCATAGTCAAATAAATGGGGCTTTATGAGACCCTGTGGCTTGATGAGGAGTGTCTATGAGGAGGGGACACGAGTGCCTCACTTCCCAGCTGAAAGCTTGCTGTCATTGAAAATGCAAGACGGCCGGGCGAGGTGGCTCACGCCTGTAATCCCAGCACTTTGGGAGGCCGAGGCAGTGGATTACGAAGTCAAGAGATCGAGACCATCCTGGCTAACACAGTGAAACCCCATCTCTACGAAAAATACAAAAAATTAGCCTGGCGTAGTGGCGGGCGCCTGTAGTCCCAGCTACTCGGGAGGCTGAGGCGAGATACTGGCATGAACCCAGGAGGCAGAAGTTGCAGTGAGCCAAGATCGCACCACTGTACTCCAGCCTGAGTGACAGAGCGAGACTCAGTCTCAAAAAAAAAAAAAAAAAAAAAAAGGTAAAAGAAAACGCAAGTCATACAGGCCCACCACTAGAGAGGAGTCAGTGAAGGTGCCCTCAGGGAAACCTGACAGCATATTCTGGTTGTAAAGGGCATAGAGACTGTCAAGACCAACATCTGCACCTTGTCTAGCAGTTTCTGAGGTGGGAAGGACTGTGGAAATAGCCTTTGGTAGCAGAGTAGACATGGATATAACTTTCCCTAGTTTCCTCCATCCTCAGAGGCAGGGAAAAAAAAAAAGGAATTTAGTATTGAACATGACTCCATAGTAGGAATATAGGGATAAAAGGAGGGGAGACCCTTCCCCAAGAGAGTTTTGAATGAAAGCATGGAGCACTAGAAGGGCCCAAGGGGCTTCCTCCCTTTGAAGGAGTTCTCAGCAGAGGGCCACCCTAAAGAAACCCCTATACCTTCTTGCAGAGGCCAGTGCGTCAGAAGAGACCACCAGCATCAGATAAAACAAGACCGAGCCAAGAGTGAGACCAGGACCATCTCCCCAGCACCAGTGGACAACCATGTGTGAACGAACACCTCTGACACTCTTATCCCTACCCCCAACCCTGTCTCAAACTCAAAAGACTAGGCCTACACAGAGAAATGAAAGAGGAGAAGAGGGGCTGGGCGTGGTGGCTCACACCTATAATCCCAGCACTTTGGGAGGCCAAGGTGGGTGGGTCATGAAGTCAGGAGATCGACACCATCCTGGCTAACAAGGTGAAACCTGTCTCTACTAAAAATACAAAAAATTAGCCGGGCATGGTGGCGGCGCCTGTAGTCCCAGCTACTCAGGAGGCTGAGGTAGGAGAATCGCTTGAACCCGGGAGGCGGAGGTTGCAGTGAGCCGAGATTGCGCCACTGCACTCCAGCCTAGGCAAAAAAAAAAAAAGAAAAAGATTTTTCTATTTTGAGAAAAGAAGAGGAAAGGCAAAACTGGACCCATTCCATGGGTTGAAGAGTGGGTAATGAAAGAGCAGTGTTTCTCTCAATTATATTACTTCTTTTTTAAGATTTTTAATAAAACATGGTAATTATGACAGTATCAAATGTTGCAGCAAAATGCTTGGTCACAGCCACTTAGCATTGACATCTCTACTAATAGAACTTTCTATCTAAGTCATTTTTTCCCCCCAAGACGGAGTCTCGCTCTTGTTGCCCAGGCTGGAGTGCAATGGCACCATCTCAGCTTACTGCAACCTCCGCCTCCAGGGTTCAAGCGATTCTCCTGCCTCAGCCTCCCGAGTAGTTTGGATTACAGGCGCCTGCCACCACACTCTGCTAATTTTTTGTATTTTTAACAGAGATGGGGTTTCGCTATGTTGGCCATGCTGGTCTCGAACTCCTGACCTTGTGAACCACCCACCTCTGCCTCCCAAAGTGCTGGGATTACAGACGTGAGCCACTGCACCTGGCCCCCTTCTGTCTAATTCTAAACCCCCTTCTGTCTAATTCTAAACCACTCCCCTGGCAAGTCTTCCAACCCTAGCCACGTCACGAGGAAGCCTGCAAATGTGTTCTGCTATTGTGAATTACACATGGTTTAATTTTGTTTTAATCAAATTAATTCCTCTCACATTACATGAGCTCAAAATTATAGTGACAGTCTTAAACCAATTGTAAATGCAGACTTTGATTAATCTTTAAAAGGGCAAGTTCAACAGCATTGCATGGAGCAAAGAGGTGAAGCAGAAAAATAATTGTAGTGTTCCTGTTTATTTAAAAAAAAAAAAAAACTGCTTCTCCAGATTTCACATTCCTAGTAAATAAAGGGAAATTGTAGCACCTATTTATACTGTGTAATATGTATCAAGCATTTCCAGGTTTTCTCCACTTTTCTGTAAAACTTGGAAAAGGTATTGGATCTTGGCTCACAAATGCAGACCTTGAATATTTTAATTGGGAATCACACAATCATACATATGCTATATTAGATTATTTTTCTATGAAAATTCAGTAGCCGAGCCAATACGAAAACTCTTCAAATATTTTAGCAAATGTCCAGGTGCTGTCATCCCATTTGGTACCCTTTGCAATTTGTCTTTTACATTGAAGGTTTGTTGCCATGTCGGAATCAAAAGCACATCCTGATGTGAATTTTTGGTCAGGTTAAAAGCTTTAAAAACGTTTTAGGGGAATATTGCACGTTTCTTCATAGAGTGAATTTTGTTCTCATCATTTCTTTTGGTCCCACCTACATGTATTATCCTTGCTAGTTTTTGCCTTCTTATATTCAGAGGGACAAAAACAATATCTAAAAGATATCTATCGTACAAAACAAAGTCTCCCTAGAACACAAAGAGGAAATTTTTGAGTAAAAAGAAAAGGGCTCAATGGAATTATATTTCTTTCTAGACCTATGACCTGAGTTCCCTAGAGCTGTACTTCCAACCAAAATACAAGGTAAGTCGCAAATGGGAGCCACATACGGAATTTTCAATTTTCTGGTAGCTGCATTCAAAATAAATAAAAAGACACAGGTGAAGTTAACTTTAACGATATATTTTATTTAACCAAATTATTGTCATTTTAACATATAATAACATAACATGTATTAATGTGGTGCTGTAAATTCTAATTTTTGCACTGTCTTCAAAATTCAGCGTGCATTTTACATCTACAGCACATTTCAAGTGCTCAATAGTCACGTGATATTAGCAGCCACCGATGGCCACAACAGCTCTGAACAAGAGGTTCTACAAAAGATCTGCTAACGTGTATACAAGTAGCCTCCATACCTATGCTGGTGGAATTCTAATGCTAATGCTAGTAATAATGACTGTGATAATGATAGAATTAGAATACTCTTAATTTTCACTATGATTAAAGCTCTGTAACAGGTTGTTACAATGGTGTTTAGGAAGCAAGCATCATCTAGCACTTACAGTTGAGGAAACTGAGGCTCAGCACTTGCCTGACGTCACTGAACTGACAAGAACTCTCTAGCTTCGATGCGACACAGCTATGTTCTTTCCCACACACCCAGTGACACTCATCCCAGAATGTGGTTCTGAACAAGACCAGTGTGGGGCTAGACCTCGCTGCCAGAGTACTTAGATCACTGGCAGGTTGTGAGGAAACCTGGGGTAGGCTTTGTGTTCCACGTATCCTAGGATTTCTCATAAGGATTGCAAAGTAAGTGAGGGTATGACTCTCTCAGGGATTAAGTCAGCTCTGGTGGAATTCCTGAAAGTTTGTATCAAGTCATGAATGTCTATTTTCCCAAATGCTCAGGAATCACTGGATATGCCTTGGGGCACACTTAGAGCACTCAGTAATTCAACTCATCTAAAGTCACACAGATGATAACTGCAAGAGCTAGCTGTACACCTCTGCTTGCCTGATTTTCCACAGCCTCTTTTGTGTGTCCTTTTTGGTCTGTACCTTGGAGAATCATATCTGATGCTTGTTTATTCTCACCAAAAAAACAAAACTAAACTAAACAAAAACAGTGAATAGCCCTTCATCCATATAATGTCTTTGCTCAGTAAGATAGAGAAGAGCCCCCAACCCTCAAAAAAAATAATACATTGAGGGCAGTCTCATAGGAGATTTCATTGATGGCAGTCTCATGGGAGATTTCAACCCTGGGGTTGTAACAGGCCGGGGTTTATGCTCAGGGGTTAATAATGCTAATAATAATGACTGTAATAATAAGGATAGAATTAGAATACTACTAATTTTCACTATGATTGAAGCTCTGTAACAGGTTGTAAAAACCTGTTTCAATATGAACAAGCTACAATCATAGTGAAATTTCAATCACAGTGAAAAGAGTATTCTATCATTATTACAGTTGTTATTATCAGCATTATTAATCCCTGAGCATAAACTCCAGCCCATTGAATGCTTGACATGTCCAGACACATCTGTGGGGCTGGTGGGTGAGACCTCTTCACACAAAAGCTGGAGCAGGCTATGGGGATGGGACAAGTGTCCTCCGGGTTGTGGCAGGAAGGACAGGTCATCTGAGCAGAACATGCTGCTTAATACTCAAATTTTTCTACTGCTCAGTCCTCAGGGACTCCTGGTTGAAACCTGGGGTATGAGGCTGCAAGGTAAGAATTCCAAGTGGTACCCCCACTGTGTCTCTACAGGCAATGACAGTGTAGCAACTTTGTCAGGAGAATCGAGAATCATTTGCATGGGTGACCCAGTCACTACACCCACCAAAGTACACATCCTGGGAGGACAGGGGACACTGTGGGGCCTTCCACGGGCCTCAGCGGCAGGGGACAGCCCTCTATGGCTCCCAGCTGCAGAGATGCTGCGTCTGATACCAGGGGATCTCACAGGCTTTATCTCAGTAAGTCAGAGCAAGAAAGAAGAGTAACCAGTAAAAGAGGCAGTCATCCCTCAGACCCCCTTTTAAACGCAAAAGGAAATTTCAGGGAGGCTGAGACAGACATCATCTACTTTGCCTCTCTTTTATCTGAGTATATTCAGACTAGGGTTGCCAGATTTAGCACATGAAAATACTAGACACCCAGTTAAATTTGAATTTCAGATAAACAATGACTAACTTTGGTGTCAATATGTCCTATGCAACATGCTACTAAACATACTACCAAAATGTTATTTGTTGTTTATCTGAAATCCAAGCTTAATTTGGTATCCTGCATTTTAGCTGGGGTGCATAATCTGACCCCATGCTAGTTTGTACACAAAATGCGAGTTTCTAATGCTTTCACTGTGAGACTTGGATGGCAAATAGAACAGCCATTAAAAGGCCCAGACGGAAGTCAGAAAGCCCACGTCCGAAATGAGCTCTGACACCTATCAAATATGTGGCCTGAACAGTTGGAATTGTTTACCTCAGCTTTATTGTCTTCATTTGTAAAATGGAAACTGTACCTCTTCCTTCAGCTATTATTAGGATTTAATGAACCAATAAGTGGTCAGTAAGTAGAGGATATAATTATTCCAGAAAATGTTCTTGTGTAAATATCAAAAACAATCAACATTTATTATTGTGCATATACTTTGTATCTAATGCCCAATTGCTGTGGGATTATCCTAATTGCCTTTCAATCTCATAGAGTAAGTTTTTTAAAAAAAATTAATAACAGTGGGAACATTTTAAAAATGATTTTAGACCTTAAAAGTTCTGATATTGGATACCTTAGAAATTTTAGGAAACAGAATCCAGCGACTCAGGAATAAAATGAATGGCATTCTATTTTAATAATAAAAATTAAAATGTTACTTAAATTTCAAATGAATAATTGCAATATTTAAAGAGGGGTCATGCATCAAAAATACTAAGCGATGGAAAATACTTTTTAGCATTTATAAGGTACAGCTACTGCTCCTGAAATCCTAGATTCATCAACGGTGTGTGTTCAGTGTTCAGACAAGCTCAGTCACTGACATAATCATTGATACATTAGACCAGTGTCTGAGAGCACACACATACAGAAACACAAACAACACATACACATACAAATGTACTTTTTTCGAAGCCATAGAGTCTCAGAATTCTGAGAGGGAGAAGATGTGCCACTATTTGACAGTAACACTTGGCAATAGTTCTGACAGTTTGAGGAGAAGCCAATCTCAGTGGTAAAACCCTTTTAGGGGCCCTTGGCTGGGACATTAAAATAGGAGTGTAGTGAACGAGAAAAGCAGGGTTGGCGAGAACATGAGGCAGGCTTCACTTTGTTTATTTCTGCCTTCACTGTAAACTGTGCTCATGGCGGAATTTACATTGTGCCAGTTTTGCGTCGCCTCGTAGTGTACAGACCCGGGGCAAGTGAAGGGAGACTGGAGAAATGAGAGTTAAGGGTATTCTCTCTTCTCATTTTAGCTTTTAGCAAAACTTTGAATTTATCCAATGACTTGAACTTTGCTAAAGTCATTGAGTGCCTACTAAATCCCAAGAGCTAGGTTAGCGCTTATCCTTGCTTGCAAAATGGGACTAATAACCATATCTATTTCACAGGAATGTCCTAATGATGAAGTACAAGAATGCTTATAAAGTGCTTGTCACCAGCGGCTGGCAGGGAGTAAACATTCAATAACTGTTAAGCCTAAAACTGAATGGTAAATTTAGAGCGTTATAATTATTGAGCAGTGAGTCAGTACAGACCCAGGATTCAAACTGGGCAGCCTGGCTCCAGAGCCAGCCCTCTTAATCACTATCTTGCAATGTCGTCATTAATTATCCATTAATTTTCATAGAACATTTGAAAATGCATCATTGTGGTTATTCTTTTTTTTTTTTTTTTTTTTTTTTTTTTTTTTTTTTGAGACGGAGTCTCGCTCTGTCACCCAGGTTGGAGTGCAGTGGCCGGATCTCAGCTCACTGCAAGCTCCTCCTCTCGGGTTCACGCCATTCTCCTGCCTCAGCCTCCCGAGTAGCTGGGACTACCACTTCGCCCGGCTAGTTTTTTTTTTTTTTTTGTATTTTTTAGTAGAGACGGGGTTTCACCGTATTAGCCAGGATGGTCTCGATCTCCTGACCTCATGATCCGCCCATCTCGGCCTCCCAAAGTGCTGGGATTACAGGCTTGAGCCACCGCGCCCGGCCGGTTATTCTTAATATTGATAAAATGAGGCACAGAGAATGTTAATGGCTTGGCCAAGATTTTAAGAAAAGGGAAGCTTCATCTCCCAGCCACCGTTCTCCACAGTATGGTAAATAAACCTTAATCAATGCGCACAGCACACTATTAGAGAAAGTCTTGTAGGAAAAAATAATTAAATAATTAGAAGACATGGTCCCCACAAGGATTCGGCTTACTTTCTGGTCAGGAAGATGAAGCCAACGCCGATGACTCAGAAAAGAATCAATGAGTAGTAATGCACGCCATGTGAGTACATGGATATAAAATGTGCATACAAAGAATTGAAAGGAGAAAATTGAGAGGGAGCAGTCCCAGAAGCTTCCAGGAAAAGGGAAATTTAGAGCCAAGTTTAGAAAGAAAAGAGGGGTATGGCTTGGCAGACTCTTCTCACTCCAGCCACCTTGCCAATCAACAAATCCTCGTTGTCCAAGGGCCGTCCCCAAAGGGAACCGTGATGGCGGGTGTGTGAGCAGCTCCAGCCTGCAGCCCTCCCCACAAGGATAGCAGGAGACAAGTCAGTCCACTCTCAGAAAATGGCCCTTGACAAATGGCCAAAAGAATTCACCAGTGTGGTAGAAGATGACCCATTCCAAAAGAAAAAAAAAAAAAAAAAAACTTTATATAAAGATGGAGTCCTGTAAAAAATCCCAACCCTCCCCCTTTTTCTTTCCTATGGCATTGCAAAGTATTTCCTTGCTAGTCTTAGAATGCACACTGGCTTTTCATACTTCAATATCTGGATTTACATGTGCTCTACAGTTTACTCCCCTTTTTACCCTTCTCCCTTTCTATGCTCTTATTCCCACCCTCTTCCTCTTCCCACACCACCCCAAAAGACAAACAAAAATAAAACAAACAAACAAATATGTGGAACTTCTTACTTGGAATGATTCAAGAGTCTCTATACTATTAAGACACTGAGTAATGATTGGCTGCCTTCCAGGTGGCTCTGCAGTCTGTTAAATAGCTCAATTAGTGAGCAGCGCTCTCTCACTCGCTCTCTTGCACGCACTCTCTCTCTCTCTCTCATTGAATTTTGCCAAGTGCATGCTGCATTGTTGGAAGGGGCAGTGCCAAATTAGCCTAGCAACATCCCTTTATAGCCCTGACGTCTGGGACACCTCAGAGCAGCAGAGAAATCACCGTTCCCCAGGCCTTGCCGGGACCACGAGGCAGCAGAGAGCATTGTGGCAGGACGGTTTTTCCTTCTGAAGGGTGGTTAATGAGCAATGTAGGTGAAGACCCCTGAGAGGTACCTGGGCATCCTGCCCACCCAAATAGAAGACCGCGTTGAGATGGCAGTCGGAGACGGAGCCCATGACCAGACAGAGGGACAGAGGAGAGGAGCGCCGGGACAGTGCCGGACATAAAGTAAAAGTGCTGCTAGTTCATTTAGGTCTGAATGATTTTAAGTAAGGCTTGAATCCTTTTTTTAAAAAAACAACAACCACAGCAATATAATTCTTAAATAATATATATAAGCCAAAAATGCCAGTGCAATGTAAATCAGCTGTCTGCCTTTAACACCGTTTATTCCAGAGCTCGGCCATCGATTTCTCATTCTGTCTTCCTATAAAAGAAGGTTTAGGCACACACCCTCCACCCAGCAAACACACCTAAAGTGAGCCCTCAAATTGGTGCTATATTTATGTCTATTTGTGGTTCAACCAGACCTAAACAGTGTCAGAAGAGAACAAATGAGAAAGCTGCATTCTATACAGAGTACACAAGCCCTACATAATTCACAATCCCTCAGTTGAAACTTGTTGCAGAGCTCTGAAAATTCATACAGAAAGCAGGACATTCATGTCATAAGGTAAACACATTTAGTCTGTTGTCTGTTTCAGTAACACATTTATTGGTACAGGCTATGTGATACTGATGTATTCATTACATCTTGGCATTTACAATATACAGTATTTCGCTGTTTGACTCATTACAGCCTTCATACCAATTAGGTGAAAGAAAATATTGTTTGCAAAAATACTTTTAGGGGGATTACATTTATCCTAGAATATTATGTATCACAATTTTAGAAACATTAAGTCCCAACATTTACATATAATTATTATGGTTATACCCTAGAGAAGATATTTAAATGTCTCTACCCTATCTATTGGGTATATGTTTCCCTTAGAAGGAGAACCCTGTCAAACAATTAGAGTGCCGAAATAAGTGAAAATATTCTTGGCTGCTAAATGGGAGAAGAAGTTGCCCCAAGATAAAAATTTTTAATGTAAAATTGCACTTTGATTCGGGTGGTTTATTTTTGTTATGACATTATGGGAATTTTATTCTTTGAATTTTAAGCATAAAATCATACAACTCAATTATCAAGATATTTGCACTGAGAAAATCAAATACTGAAATTAGACCGGTAGATTTTTATATGGACTTGAATCTGCTTCTTTGTAATTTCTATGGGTACTTGGAAGTGTTTTGCCATGAATGCTAATGTGCTTTGTGTTTTAAGTAGTGATTCTGCACATTTTGAAACACAGGCAAATTTGAGCTGGGGATACAGGCAGAGCACTTTGTTGGATGCTGCTGAAGGAAATCATAAAGGTCCTTCAAAAATGAAATCTCCAAATATATATTTTTCGGATGGAAAGACAGTGTACCTATGAGTGCCTGCCTATCTTTTGGCTGGATATATACCTTAATAAGAAAGATAAAGTTAATTTTAATTTTCATAGTAAGTCCTCACTACCTTCACACATACCCATATTTTCTAAAGGACAGATCAAAGGTGATAAGAGATACCTATATAAGTCACTAGTAAAATACTGCATTAGGATAATCCCTCATCCATTTCCTTTTTTTTTTTTTTTCTGAAAAAACAAGGAAGGAAAATGAGAGAGAGAAAGAAAGCATAATCAAAAGCCTACATGACAAAGAGTTGACAGTCAGATTCTGTGGTAAATGATTCCAGAGTCGCTGGCCTGCGGAGACGCTGAGGAAGTCCCCAGCAGACCTGATTAATTCCAGTCCCTCCAGCTGCCAGGGGAGCAGAGGGTAAGCAGTTTCGCAGAGAGGAGCCTATTACCACTACTAGGCTGAAATAGATCTAATCAACTCACAGCCGCTCAAAAGAAAACTTTACAGGTTTAGCTCACTAAGGCAGTGCTTTAAAATGATGACTACAAAGGACCATGGGAGTCTGAAAGCATTTAGTCTTTATTGCAGCTCAAGGAAATTTTCTGCTGTGGTTAGGCCATGCTAATTTACTGAACATGACAAAGCCTCCCAGACTGTGTGACATCATTTGTTTAAAGGCCCCAGTGCTCATACTGGACAATTTCGAATACTACTTTTTTTTTTTTTCTTCAAAAACAGTTAATTTGTTGATATTTCATCGGTTTGGGCTAATTACATGCACCATTATAAATGTCTGGACTAACCTACTTTAACATTTAATTTAAACAACAATGCTCTGTAATTTGTCATGGTGGTCACAAAGTGATGAATATTGCAACTTTGTTTTCTAAGCAATCAACATTTTATCAGTGAATCTTAGGAGGAAATTCCTGGCAGAAAGGAGATCCTGAGAAACTGATACAGTGTTCCCTTCCCCAGCGTCAGAATTTAAGTTATATAGCAATTTGTGTCAGAATGGTCAAAATGAATTGAAAAGTGTATGAACTAATAAACACTATAGCCAATAAAGTTCTAGATTTTTAAAAGTATTTTGTACTGTAGGTTGGATTGTGTAACCACCTTCTTTTTAATGGAAAATAAACAGAGGGAAAATTATTAAGGCCAGATTGAAACCAAAAAGCCATTTGTCTTTTTTTTTTTTTTTTTTTTTTGGTTGTAAAGATTTGCAGAGGTAAAATCTGCTTTTGTTTAAATAATCAAGATTTGGAAACTGCACGAGTTACATGATATGTTGTTTAGAATGCTGTGTGTGATAGCAAATATGCACATACATACTTATGAAATTCATTGATTACTGATGAATTCCCTGATCACACCACCAACAGAAAATTAAAGGGGAGTACTCAAATCATTGAATTTAAGTTAATTACAGATGATAATCTGCAAAGTGCTTCCTTCAGAAATTTTATGTCCAAGGAAGAGACAGTAGAACCCAAAAGATGAAGAGTGAGGAAGCAGAGATAAGATAAATGATGAGGAGTTGGAATTTTAATAGCCACTTCTGAGCCTCTCTGTTTAGACATTATGTCAAGCACAGTCCTGGGGGTTAGGGGTGTGTGATGCGGGGAGAGGGTGAGCAAGGCTGTTAGGCAGGCCACAATTTCAGAAAAAGCAAACTGTCCCAAGAAGAAGTCCCAATATTGCATTGGGATCTGACTTTTAGATGTAGAAAAGCACCCTTGCTGGCTGATCATTTGCATAGAACTGACCACAACACCTAGGAATATCGTTAGTACTGTTATATGAGTGATAGTTGTTATTCGTATGCTCCCAGCTCTTGATCATCAGTTTTTACCCTTAAAATAGATTTTCCAGCTATTTATCCCTAGCTGATTCAGAGGTCATGGAGGTGCCTGGACTTCCCTACATGTCAAGGACTCCAAGATGCATCATAAATACCCATATTTGAATATGGATCTGGAAATGTCCAAATTTTGTCAGAACATTACCTTTGGTTCTATTATGTCCTTGAACTACATCACTGGAGTTCAAGCTGTATTTGTGTTTTAGATCAGCAAAACATTTCCTTTTCTGAAGGTTTTTCAATTTTGTCTCATTCGGGTAATATTAAACTACTTAAAATGTCAACACCAAGAATCCAGCAGCACCCGTATACTAGATACAAATGCCTGTGGAACCACAGATCTGAACAGGTCAGTCCTCAAGGCACCAAGGGCCAGATTTACGTCTGTCTCTTGCAGTGACAGTTGGTTCCTACTGGCCTCAAATGTGCAAGCAATTAGACAGCTGTACATATAATTGCTTTGACATGCTTCTTTTTTTCTTCCAGAGAGAAAAACTACCTTTAAAAATTTCAAGGATGAATTTTTGATGATATTGATCGTTTTTTGAAATATGATATTTTATCATTTATGTGGATCTAATGGAGATCTAAATAGAAGTGTGATGTTTTGAGAAAGTCTTAGATGTGTATGGCATCAGATGGTGGGCTTGATCCTTGAATAGAGAACTGGGCTGTTGGAGCCCAGGTCATGAATATCCATATCAAAGTTCGCTTTTTGTTTCAGTCTGTTCTAAAACCCAGTGACAACCTAGTACTTAGTATTGTTGGAAAAAAGAATCATTGATGGGAGGATAGGCAGGGCTAGGTAAGAGAAATATTTAAAAGATTAGTATAAGCCTGATTCTGGAAAACAACTCAAAACAAATGACCTACCAAAGCCCAACTAGCAGCATCATTTTAACTTACAAACAAGAACTCTTGGAACTTTCTCTCTGTTATTTGGAAAGAAAAACAAAAGTATTAATAATCAAACTCAAGGTTGGATAGCTTTAAGAGTGAGGAAAAAATAGCAATTACTCATGACGTTAGAACATTGAAGAAACAGAAGTGAGATGGATCACGACTGGAAAACCCTGAATGAAGCAAATGTTTTCTTGAGTACAAGAAGATGTATAATTTTAGGAAAGCTTGAGCAATTTGCCACCTTGTTTGTGTATATGTTGCTGTTGGATTTACTTATTATGGATTTTACCACTTTAATGTCATGGTTAGTGTTAAAGTACATGGAGTGTGTATCTAATCAATGTCATGCCTATCCCAGGAAGTCACTAAGGAGCAGCCCTGTCACAACAGCCTCCAAAGGACAGAGAGTGAACCACAGAGGAAATTCAAACGCATGTACAGTGGGGTCCATTACCAGGGAGCCTGAGCTTGGGACAAGAGGAGCTCATCACCAACAGAAAATTCTACCAACATTCCCAAGAGTTTGTTTCCCATACTTTTAAAGGAAAAAAAAAAAATGGATGGTTCTGAAATCACCTGGGTTTCTTTTCTTTACATCTTCTGGCAAGATCAGTGACGGCAGATGTGATTCAGCAATAGTAGCATGGCTGTCCTGGTAGGTTTTTAGACTGCATTCCAAGGGCTATACTTTCTGACTGGCTACCTCCCTGTGGTTTGGCTTTTTAATGGAGTTCAATAGGCTTCATGTTTCTTATTGTGATTTCCTTTAAAATCTCTGTAGACGATAATGTTTGTGCTACTGAATATTGCTCTAGTTTTCTTTAAATGCCACATCTTCAATACAGTATGGTAAAGATGTGCTAATTAAACTCAATCCATTTTACATCAATTAATTCAGACTGTGATCTCTCATCAGATTGCATATGTTAAGTAGGACTTAGGGCTGGTCAACAGATGTAAACTATTCAGAAATGTGGTGAGCAACCAACTCCAATGACAATTCCTGAGCCAGACTTTTTCTTTTTACTTGTTCAGATGCTAAAGGATTATATTTCAGTTCAGCTAGATATTGGACAACATCAGAGAAGGCTACATTTTATGGCTCCCCTGAGTATATGTCAGTTGTAGTTATTTTAATTATTTCCAACATTTAGTTCTCCTGAAATGGCCACCCTTACTCTGATGCTTGCATTGATGAAGGCCATTATCACTGAGCAATACGGTGCTAAACTGAATGAGACTAGCATAAGGTGACTTTATATACATTACACATGTCCCTTCCTTCCAGGAAGTGGTCCCCTCCCCACCAAAAACACAAGAAAAGCACCACCAAATTTGACTTTTTAATAGATAGTTTCCACAGAAAAATACTACATAAAACGGTAAGCATTAAAGTTATTAATAGCCCTGTTTCTATGTCCTTGGGAAATAGTGACAGAGTTTACATGCTAGCGAATCTTGCATACGCAAAGGTCAGGCACTCCATGCCTCAAAAGAAAAATCCACCAAAATATGAAGACCACCATATGTAAGTCCCAGCATTCCCGTCACATCTCTTTAGTGTGAACGTAAGGTAGTTCACACTAAACACGTGGGGGAGTTTATTGGTAGAGTGAAGTTTAGAGCTTCACAGAATTAAGAGGTTTCTTTGAAATGTCTATATGGTTATGTTCCTAGAGACAGAAAGAGTGATGTCTGAGAGTGAAAAGGCTATGCAAATTACAACTATTCCGAATCAAAGTTGAAGTCCAAAGATCTCTGGCCACTCAAAGGGCTCATTTCTGCCCCCTGGTGGATGGAGAGGCATTTCCACACGCCCATTATGTTAGTTGTAAAACAGGGACTTCAATGGGTTTTCTAAGACAGTGATGTGGTCAGATTTAACCAATTTTCTTTTAGTGAATGCTTTATAACAAAGTGAAAATTTAATATGGGCAATTGTGTGCTTCCTCTGTCCTTTAGCATGTGACATGACATTTTTATTGGGGCAAGTGCCTCTGTGTATTATTGTCTTGGGTTATTCTCCACCGTGTGTTTCTCTCCATATCAATTTCTTTTCCCTTCTCATCTGCTCATATCCAAAATGGAAGCTAAAAAGAGAAAGGAGACTTCCATCTCCCATTATTTTCTTCCTTGCATTTTTTTTCTGGCATCTGTTCTCCTAAGTTTCACTCCTTTTCCTTACCTTTTCCTCCCCGATGTCCATCGCAGTATTTGCTATGCTATGTTTTCAACAGGTGGATGATTTTATAGGACTAGCAACTTACAGTTTTCATTTATTTTCCAGGTCAAATAAAGCAAAAACAATATAAGAACAAATTAATAAACGCATGATAGTATGGCATCCAGAGCGATTTCATTTAGATTTTGCCACCCTTATAGAAGTATTTTTGAGTGTGATATGCTCTGAAATTTTATAAAATTCTTGCCAAAGGTAAAAATAATATGTAGTGATGACATTCCCTTTTCACAAATGCACATATTGTAGAACCTGTGCCTAGCCACAGGATCTCACAATCTTTTGGGATTGGCAATTCACACAGTGCAAAATCCCATTTGCAACATAGCTTTCCCCAATCCCATGGGATTCATTGTGAGAGCATTTTAATATAATAGTTTTCTTACAGTTGAGAACTCTGGAAAGATAGCCCCTAGTCTAAGACAGAGGAACATTCAGCAGTTGTGATAATGAATTGATAGCATAAAAACATAGTTTACCTTTTACATTTTTATCCTGTGTGTGCATTTCTTACCTACTTTTCTCTACATTTTTATGATTTCTTCTATTAGAAGGGCACAGGAGCACAGACTTTGGATTGCTACCACATTCATCTATTTCTTTTAAAGACAAGAACTGGGATCATACTCCTTTAAGAATAGTAGGTGTGCCCCATCCACATCCTAGGAAATCCACTTCACTTCTTCCAACCTGTAATAAAACAATGATTTATGAATATTGTCTCCTTTTTCGGTAGACACCTCTTTTCCCTGCTAAGGGTTGCTTGAAGACAGATCAATGTTCCAATTTAATCAAAGTGCCTCCCCAAGGCCCAGCCCCAGCTTTTTTTTTTTTTTTTTTCATTTTTATTTTCAGAAGTATCGAGTTCACAAGAAAGTGATTCTTTCAAAAATGGTACGTACATTTCCAGGAAGAAATACCAGACGGAGTTCCGTATGCTTGCCTTCTACAGAGAGCTCACACTTCAAAATGTCCAGTGATCTCCGAAAACTGAGCAGACCAAGAGTGTCAGCTTAATCATTGACTAAATATCGATGACAATACTAACATTGACATGTGGACAGGAGGAGTAAGAGATGTGAAAAGTACAAAGATGACACAGAAGCCTCGTTGACCCAGAACTAGACCCTTTCCCAACTGTGAACACCAGGCTGGAAAATCATAACTCATTCTTAGAGCAGTCATCACTTTTAAAGTCAAACTTTGGATTTAAAGGGGAAAGAATCTCTGCTCTCTGTGTTTAGTGGTTATTCAGGGGTTTTGACGTGAACTCTTTCAAGAGAGCCTCCCTTTTGTAATCACCAGGATTTGTGGTTTGCACAAATCTTTTCAAGTCTTGTCATCGTCACACATACTTACACATTTAGATCTTTACACAGCTGTAAGTCATAAACAAAAACAACAGAACTTTTTTTTGGGGGGGGCGGAAATTAGTTCAAATTAGAGCACATTTCAAATGAAAATAATCACATGCAAACGAAAAAGTTTAGCTCATATATAAGAAAAAAGGTGAAACCAACCAGGTATGTTTTGCCTTTAGATCGTTCTTTTTTGTATAAACAGATAACTGACTTTTAAACCCCCAGACCGCAACATTTTAATTCAGTCATTGTCATTTAGGAAAAAAAAAAAAAAAAAAAAAAGATGAGGAAAAAGCCACAGACAAATTAGACCAAAAAAAGTAACCAAATTTAGTAGTTCAAAAAATTGTCTTTTTTTTTTTTTTTGGTAGATGAATTATCCTCATCTGTGATATACATTTAAGAATGAAACTTAAATTAGCCCCTTAAAGTGGTCCTGTGACTTTAATTATTCACAAAGTACACAAATTTAATGAGTTTTTAAATATTAAAACTCTTCTCTATTGTCACTACGGTGAGCTCTTAATTTACAGAGCAATTAAGTCAGGACCCTCATTTATCAGGACATGTGCGTTTGTTGAAAATGTAGTCAGTTTTTATTAATTGATGCTATGGAAATACTGAGGTGAAATTAATGTGTGCCTTCAGAGGTCGTGCCGGTGGTGGTGGGGAGGTAGCAAGGAGCAAGACGTGAGATAAATAAGTAACTGCTATTCCCCGATTTCTCCAGAGATTGCTGAAATATTAAGTGGCACAATGGTTATCGTTCTCAGCCAAAATGCTTGCAAAAAAATGCCCCCTGAGTTGTTCTCTGGCAAACATCTGTCATGGGTAGTAGCTGAGAAACAGGGAAACTTCAAAGCAGTACTTTCTGATGATTAGAAGGGTGTTGAGTGTAATGTTCTTACATTTTAATGCAAACCAAGTGTTGATGAGCTGAGAGGGTAGAATTAAAAAGTAGCCCAAATCTCCTTTGTTCTCCACGAGGGGACTGATAAGAACATCTGCAGTCCGTAGTGTTCCTCAGTACTTAACCAATTTGTGAGCCACAAGAAATTCTAGCTCTGGAGGTGGATGGTGGGAGTGAAGCGGACCAGCCTGCCATTCCCTGTTGCCTACCTATGGTGGCTCTGACCAGTCATTGGTGTTCACTGTTCAGCATGCATTCTTTATGGACCATCTTGTTCAAGAAAATAGTTGCAAAAGAGCGAGACAAAATTCAAAGGATGTGCACTTGAGCCCTTGCCTGCAGAGGTGACGCTTGCCCCAAAAAGTTTGCTGTAAAGCTTGGAGGAGGAAGACACTTCCTGTCTTGAAATACAGAGAGTATCAAAAATATCTGAGGGATTTCATCAATATTTCAGGCAGTTGTTGGAATAATTTGTACATGAAGAGCCTGAATTTCTTCCAGAACTGGTAATGGGTAGATAGACACAGTCTAAGTACATCATCATTTTTGTAAAAACAGATTTGATAGTGCAACAACCTTCCAGCATTCTTTAATCCTGGAACTCCACAATCCACCCTGAAAACACTGAAAAAAAATACACAACAGAAAACACACAACCTAACAAAAATACTTCCTAACGTGTACAGATGAGAACACTATCCTCCTTACGGTAGTTTGATTTCTACCACATTCTAATGTTAAGCCAGCGAACAAACGGGTTGTCCTATCTGTTCCCTGAGGCTAAGGCTAAAGGGAGAAACAGGTATCTCATTTCTAATTCCTGGTACATTTGGACTTGGGGCCTCTAGAGCACCAAAAAGTTTGATGGGACCCTGCCAAGGGGTCCCCTGTAACCAGGAGTTGGTTAATATCCTCCCATTCCTCATTCAGACAGGGAACAGAGGCCAAAAAAAAAAAAAAAAAAAAATAGCAGCAGGGCAACAAACGCTGTCTTCTGCAAATGCTCAGTAATAAATTGTTCTTTCAGCGGTGCAGAAGACGGATTTTTTCTTTCCTTTGCCTCTTTCCTCCTTTGCGGGGAAGCACCAATGGGCGGCTTGCTTTCCCACCTGGCCCTGGCTGCCTGTGCCCATAAATTTGCCTATGCAATGCCTGTTTACGGGTCGCTGATGGAACATGGAGACGGTGCATTTTGTAAGCGCCGGGTAGATAATCATGGTAATTGATGTTTGGAGCTGTGAGCTCCTAGGAGCACAGGGGTCTCTTTCTCCCAGTGAGGCCCTGCTCTCTGTTATCAGCCCAGCCCATAATTAAATATCACTCTTTTACAATATGTTTCAGGCTCCTTAATGAGTCTAAAGCAGAAATAGTCACCTCTTTCCCCTCGGAGCTTTATTTGCTTGTTATTAAACAATGTTATTGAGCTGCCTTCTTTCCCTGTGTTGCCAAACCTGCATCATTTCCGTTTGATAATTGCACAATTAGAGCGAAGGCTTTGCTTCCATGCATCAGCAGGCCCTGCGTGTGCCTGCGTGTGTGTCTGCGTGTGGAGAGGAGGAGAGGGAGAGAGAACGGAAAAATTAGGTGTTCGTATAGACTGCTCAAATGCATCTTATTTTCATTAACTGCCAGATTTTGCAAAATGGGAAGCGATTTATCATGAACCGTTGTCTTCTATCAACCACCTCCACCAACCAACACCATGACTTTGGCGGTGACCTTGTGCTGTGTAGCGGAGGGTCCAATTTGTTCATTGTTACCGGCTTGCATAATCCTATGCCCCTCCCCCACAGCCTCTTTTTTCCCCCTAGCAAAATCCAGTCATTTATATTCCGAGGCTAAACGGTATTCTTTTTGCCCCCAAAGCTGGCAAGCTGTATAACACTAGTAATTCCATCTAACGAATTGCCAGGGAGCTCCTCCTCTTACACACGCACTCTCTCTCTCTCACACACACACACACACACTCCTCCACGCACACACTCACATGCACCCTCCCTAAGCTGCTCTAAGCAGTGTATTAAGTAGCTGAAGAAAATCCATTCACATTCTGCTGTGTCGCTTTCTTCTCAAGTCATGAACCCATCACAGACTTTTTCTAGCTGTAGGTTGCCACGGTGAAGATTTACAATGCCAGTTATTCATACATCTGCCTTCTCTTTTTTCCCCCCCTTATTCTTAAATCCCTTGGGCGAGGGCAACCTTGATACTGAGACTCGTAAAATTCATGCAGGCTTTATCATCCTGGGTGAGGGCTCCAGGCGTGCGCCCGCATCCCCGCCAGCTCCCCGCCACGACGCGTGGGTGGGCCTGGGCCGCAGTTTCTCTTTCTAACTCCGAGGAGGGGGTGGGGGAAGCAGTGCCATGGGAAGAAACAGAATAGAAAACTTCCACAAATATGAAACAAAAGCAGTATTTGTTTCACTCATCATTTATTAATTTTTTAAAAATGACTTTTGGGTCTCTGGAGGCCAGTGTTTCTTTGAGGCCGGAATGTGAAATAAAACGTGACCTTGGTGTGGGTAAAATAATACTAGAAAGTCCACTCCTCAATGTTCAAGACCTCACAGAGCAGCCACATATACTTCCTTCTCATGGTACGTCCAAGAACCTATGCGAGGAGGCCTCAATACCTTTTAAAATGACGGTTACTCTGTGTGTGTGTGTGTGTGTGTGTGTGTGTGTGTGTGTGTGTGTGTGTGTGTGTGTTTTCGCGTAATTATTTCTTCTCTTAAGTACTGGTAAGTTCATTATTCTTAAAGAACATGAAGAGGGAAAAATAAATATTTTCAACAGCAAACATTAATATTTTAATGAAGTCATTGAAATTTTCCCCAGTCTGAAAGTGAGATGAATGTGATGGTAACATAATGGAGAACTATGTTTTAATCATAAGCAAAAAAATAAAGACTTTAAACATATTGTAAGAAAATAATTGAGATCTTGGCACAATATCATCTGGAACACATTTCTAAAACCCTATGAAATTGTTTTTAGGTGGACTGAAATACAATTCCGTCTCAGAATTGTGGAGGGTTTTTTTAATCTTATTTTTTCATCCATTAATTTCAATAATATAAAATATGGCTTCCTTGGTGTTCTTGAATTTCTCACGTTTGCTTGGTGTCGCATGTCCAGGGAGTCGCCACTGCAGGTTCCCTTCACGGGGCAGGAGCCCACTGCCATGAGGCCCCAGAGGCCAGGCTGGCCATGCTGCATTAAGCACATGGTCTGGGCAGCCGGAGGACTGACTTTTTGAGGAAGAAGTCAGGGCAGCCCTGTTGGGCTGGTGGCAATGCTAATCCAAGAGCCATACTCTGATGTAGTTTGAGGCCTTGTCAGGTGCACCACGGACTACCTTTCAGATAGTGTTCATCTTTGAGATAGGCTGTGGATGTCTGCCCTTCTTCAGTGAGCATAAGGAGGTGTCAGGAAAGAGCCAAGCCCATGCAGGGGCCCTGACTTCTATTCACCTGTGTGTGAACTGGAGCCTGTGACCACTTATGCCTCAATTTCCTCCTCTGTAAAATGAGGAGAGTGTGCTGTCTTATCTGTAAGGATCCTTTCATGTCTTACATAATCCAATCATAAATCAATTAAATATAGGCAATAACTAGTTTAATGTAAAATGTCCCTTCTCCCAGCTCAATGCACAGAAGTCTCCCCCGGTGTAGTTGGAGCATGATCCTCAATTCCCTGTGCGCTGGGCTCTGCCTTCAGATCCCTAGTGAACCATGTAGGAAGTTGCCACAGTGAGTATCAAGGTGTTCTGTTGGCTTAGAACATCAAGAAACCCAAGGTTTTGATCCAACTTCCACAGAAAACTTGGAAAGAATCACATGTACCATTTGTTGTACTCTCTGAGATTATGTTCCTGGAAGCAGGATAAAATGAGAGCAACACAATAAAAGAAGTTCTGTTGTACTTGATTTTATTTTGCTTTTTACTTTTTTTCCCTTCTGGCCTAATCTCTTTTCCTTTAGGTAGAAATTTCCTCTTCCAAATGACCTCCTGGTCCACTCCTGTCCTCACAGCTCATGTGCACCATCCACTCCCCATCTCAGGGGCATGAGCAGGTGGATCTGGCTTCCTTCATTAGCCCTAATATACCTTTGAACGCTGTCACCTAGAGCGTTTTTACTGCCTTGTAGCTCCACCTCTTAAAAAACCATCTGACCTGGCAGTGGCTCACGCCTGTAATCCCAGCAGTTTGGGAGGCCAAGACGGGCGGATCACGAGGTCAGGAGTTTGAGACAGGCCTGGCCAACATGGTGAAACCCCGTCTCTACTAAAAATACAAAAATAAGCAGGGCGTGGTGGCCCATGCCTGTCATCCCAGCTACTCAGGACACTGAGGAAGGAGTCCTGCTTGAATCTGGGAGGCAGCGGTTGCAGTGAGCCGAGATCACGCCACTGCACTCCAGCCTGGGTGGCAGAGCAAGACTCTGTCTCAAAAAAAAAAAAAAAAAGATTATAAATCATGCTGCTATAAAGACACATGCACACGTATGTTTATTGCGGCACTATTCACAATAGCAAAGACTTGGAATCAACCCAAATGTCCATCAGTGACAGACTGGATTAAGAAAATGTGGCACATATACACCATGGAATACTATGCAGCCATTAAAAAGGATGAGTTTGTGTCCTTTGTAGGGACATGGATGCAGCTGGAAACCACCATTCTCAGCAAACTATCGCAAGAACAGAAACCAAACACCGCATGTTCTCACTCATAGGTGGGAACTGAACAATGAGATCACTTGGACTCAGGAAGGGGAACATCACACACCGGGGCCTATCATGGGGAGGGGGAAGTGGGGAGGGATTGCATTGGGAGTTATTCCTGATGTAAATGACGAGTTGATGGGTGCTGACGAGTTGATGGGTGCAGCACAGCAACATGGCACAAGTATACATATGTAACAAACCTGCACGTTATGCACATGTACCCTAGAACTTAAAGTATAATTAAAAAAAAAAATCTGACCTATGTCTTTATCCAGGGAATGTGGTTGATATTTCAGTTAAACTTTCAAAACAACTATGGCTGCTCACCAATAAAGCATTGACTTTTATACTGTACAGTTCCATCTGCCTTTCTTTTATACCTGGATCCCAAATCTGGTATGGAAACTTGTCATCAAACCATTGTACCCAACTGAGATGCTGTTCCTTATGCGACTATCAAGTAAAGGTAATAATCCCAATCAACTTTTCCAGATTCTGAGGGTCAAGTATGATAATACATCATCAATATTTCTAAATATTCTGGAATGTACTATGTTGATATATTATTAGAAGTAGTGGTATTAATTTATGGAGGGACTATGATGATGAACAGGATGGCTTTCAAACATTTTTGGCCATGACCTATAGGAAGAATATATTCCAGGACACATCCGTGTAATCATAGACCACACAAAAGTTTCAAACAATACACCTTTACTATCTGTGAAGCATTCTGATATTTTCTATCCTATAGATAGATAAACATTTTCACACCTCCATGGGTCCTAGCCTGCAGTTTGAAATGCATGGGTGTGAAGTGCCATGTTAGTCTGGCAGAGACCACCATGAGCCTGTATCTTTAGGGAGCCTTTGTGTGAATTAGGAATTAGGAAAGGGCCTACAGACCTTCGTCCCTGGCCAGAGCCTACAGCTTGGGGAGTGGAGTAGGACAGGATTTCAACTCCTCCCTGCCCCCTCAGCTGGAAGCTTTTATAGAGTCTTCCACCTACACAGCACTACGTGGAAAACCAGTCAATATTGAAGGCTGGGGGAAGGCAATGAGCTGAGTTGTCTAAAGGCATTATATGAGATTGTGAAATAGATGTCAGTTAACATGAATTGTGTAGGGTGTTTCCAAATCTGCCTGTAAACAGGTCAGATGCAGCCCATGATGCTAGGATGGTCTGGAAAAAAAAAGGGGGGAGCAAAGATTAACGTGATTTTGGTTAATTTTAATCATGGTGAAAAACTAAATGAAAAACAAAAAACAGAGCAATGGAATAGGATTTATCAAAAACCTGCCTTCGTATCCATTGCGTAGTTCTGTGAGTTAACAACGATGACTTGAAGAGTATCATATTTCTCCCCCTGCTGCAAATTCTAAAAACCATTCTGATCCATCCCCAAACACCGACCTTGGTCGTAAGTTACAATGTCTAATAAGCAGGAATGTAATTTGGGAGAAGATCTGTGGAAGTTTTTCCTCCTGGAAGCATCCTATCTCAATTGTCATTATTCCTGTTATCCACTAACTGCCAGGAAACAAACAACAAAAAAAGATAATTAAAGGCAAGCAGGTCCTGTCCACTGTTTCAACCTTCAGAGTTTACACTTTTAGTTTATAGGTCCACCTTTTCCATTTGAACGCAATATTCTCCATGCTCTTGACCTTCTAGGTAACAGGCTGCACGAATCATCTTCATTAATGTAATATAGGTTAATATACCAAAATAGGCCAGGTGCTGTGGCTCACACCTGTAATCCCAGCACTTGGAGAGGCCGAGGTGGGTGGATCACCTGAGGTCAGGAGTTCGAGACCAGTCTGACCAATATGGTGAAACCCTGTCTCTACTAAAAGTAAAAATTAGCCAGGTGTGGTGGCTCTTACCTATAATCCCAACTACTCAGGAGGCTGAGGCAGGAGAATCGCTTGAACCAGGGAGGTGGAGGTTGTGGTGAGCCGAGATCACGCCTTTGCACTCCAACCTGGGCAACAAGAGTGAAACTCTGTCTCAAAAAATAAAAAAAAAAAAACACACATATATGTAGCAAAATAATGAAGCAGCAGCAACTATCTTTCCTGTTTTTTCTAATACCTCCTCTTCTCAAACACACACACCACAACGATGGCCATTTTTAGAATAAAGAGATGATTTTGAACAGGAAGAAAAATATTTTATTCCAAAATATTATGTAAATACATAATGTACTGATATCATCCATTCCTTTCGTTTTCTCCATGTTTTTGCTTTAATCTCTGTTTTAAAAACTTACAGTAAATATTGTTCTTTAAAAGATAGTAAATACTTTGATATGTCTTATGATTTAAGGAATTGACAAATTAACTGCTGAATCACTTTCTGTATTCTTCATATGAGGCATGCCTTTCTGGTGATACAATTTGGTGACATTAACAGCTACAGGTAATTGTCAGCAGGACAAGAGACTTACTCCTCATTTGAGGCACATGGACAAGGAACTTTGTCCCATTGTTCCTTTCTGACTTGTACGGGAAAACAACAGTCTCAACACCATAAAATTGTCCACAGGAAATAAAGGCATAGGCCCTTGGAGAAATCACACCTGATTATCTGCTTTACCTTTTCTCTTTTGTGCTATATTGTTACCTTAAAAGTCATGACTGTCAAAAATGTTTTTTCCATCCTGTTTCCCAGTCTTTTAACGCTCTTAAGACAGCTGGTGGTGAGGGAAGAAAGCAGGCATCTCTTATGGGGATGAAGCCTGCCTGCAGTGCTTGCTCAATCCTTGGTCATAAAAGACCTTGACCAACTTCAGCACAGAGCAGTCAGACAGTGAGCTCCACTTGGCCTCATTAGACTTTTACCTGTTTTCTAGATTTTTGCCCAGAATAGCGTCTTAGGGACCAGAGGTTTTCCACGTTGTCACTGGATAGGAGGTAAGGATCGCCGTCGTCTTTTCTCACAAACAACCTCCTCTACCTGACTTTCCCATTCGCCTTTATGTTTCTCTTGCCCAATCCCCAAATCTCTTGATCTTCGCGGGGGGGGGGGGGTCTTTCTTTCCTGTTTCCTTTATGAGCTTTTAGGGAGAGGAAAGAAAGCATATTTGATGGGTCCCAGGTAGATGGAAATCCATCAGCAGAGATGTTGGTGGCTGGATTTTCATATTTGAATCTGCCTTAAAGAACTGAGTGACATAGCCCAGTCTGAGTGACATAGCCCAGTCTCTGGACAATGATGCCATTTGCAGTGGGTGAGGGAGGAGATAGCCGCAGCAAACATTTCAGTTCATGGGTTGATAGTTGGATTGAAGCAAGACTCATTTCTACCAGCACTGTCATATTCTGGGGCAGATTCCAACCACCTCCCTCGAAAAGGGGATTGCCGTAGGTAACAAAAGCTCCACCAAATGTATGCAAGCAGGACTTCCCTGAGGAATTGTACATGGTGCTCTGAGAGTGCATGATAGCACATGACTTTCTCCCGTGCTTATCAAGCTGCTCTCTTCCCATTTGCGCCTCTACGTTCATGGTCTACTCTTCAAACCCAGAATTTAGCTTCTTGTTGCTTTGACCCTCTTGTGTGAACTGGTTACTTGTTGATGCCCAGACCTTTCAATGGGCCAAACCTTTTGGATGTCAGTTTCTTAAATCTTGAGTTGCTTGCAAGTATGATTTGCAAGCAGACATCAGGGACTCTGGATGGCTTTTCTTTGCCAACCTCCCCTAGTCCTCCCTGGAGCACCCTTCTTCCTTACACATTCTCTGACTTTAACACTCAGGTATCTCCTCTGGAATGCTCCAAGTCTTCCCTCTTCTCTGTTCTCATAGCCCCATAGGTGCACCTCTACTTTTACTCATATCACCTTATGTTGTAATGACTTGCTGAAGTTATGTTCTATCTTACAAACCATGAGCAATCTAAAAATAGGGAAAATTGGAAGTGCCACTTTTAGTTCAGGACACATAGAAAAAGGCTATCAATTATATGTGTCCAATATATGTTTCCTGAGTAAATGAGTGAAAACTAGATTTCCTCACCTATGGACTTTATGTAACTAGGAGTTCCCCTGAAATACTCACATAGCTCCATATCTAATTGGCCAAACACTCGAAAATAAAAGCAGGCTTAAAGGATATCTACCATTTTGGCTAATTTTAGATAATGCTCTTTAAAGTGGATATATGAGTATGTTATAGATATTAATTCCAAATTGTGTTTCTTGGTTTGCTACTGATTGTTAATGTAACCTTGGTCATTGTATTCATTTTGAATTTAACTCAATAGCTGTCTGTTAAATGGCTGTGTTATATATTTCAATGAACAAATGCGTGTGAAAATCCCATTTACTTGTTTACTGCCTACAAGATAGCTTTCTAGAAGAATTAATTGATAAATTAGTGTAAGATATAAATTAGATAATAAAATTTATATATTTCGAATTTTTGATTATTATAAATATTTGATCTGCATAAGCTTTTTTGTTGTTGGAAATAAAACAAATGAATTCCTGATGCATAAAGGAGTATTTTCACCAATCACATTCTTTAAAAAGTTATGTAGCTTCACACCTCTTTATTACCTTAGATCATTGCGTGTAATTCACACTTCATGTATATCCTTCCTGGATCAGAATTTTCAGGTGGAGGATGAGGTGCCCTGAAGTGGGGGGACCTACCCAAGGGCGACACCAACTGTGCATATCAGAGCAGAGCCTGCAGACTTTTGATTCTTAGCCCAGTATTTTCCCCCAAATCATTTCTAGTTCGCTCCCTGTTTTATTTGTTTATTGCTTAATTCTTAGAGAACACGGACAGAGGCTAAGCAGTTCACATCAGCTCTTCCAAAGAAGAGATAAAATTAAGTTCTTTCCTTCCTTCTACTTTTTCCCCCAGGTTCTTACATTCTAAAATAGCTAGCTTTAGCAACATGCACTGTCTTTTTCCCAAGGCACATTACTCCTTCGCAAGTGTAAGTGTTAAAAATAGTTTTGCTAAGAAGGATGGATCAGATATGCCATTTGTAAATGAAGAAACTGAGGCAGAGAGTGACTAAGCAATTCGTTCAGGGACATCAGTGACTAAGCAGAAGCTCACTTGGACTTTGGAACTTAATTTATTCCAGAGAAGGGCCAAGTTCCAGACTATGCAACTTACACATGAAAAGGCAACCCAAACAAGACTTCTTCCCTGAATTTTAAATAGAAATCTTAAATTGCTTGCAAGTAAGCACAAAATTCCAAGTTTTACTGTGCAAAATCCTACAGTATAGGCACACAGATGGACAAATAAAGGGGAAAATGATGAATAGAATGAAAATTTAAAACTCACCTTTTTTTAAATGGTATTAAAATTACATTGTAGGATGCTTTGTGCATATTGGGAGCTAATACATTTTTTTTTACTTGTGCACACATTTCTGCATTACCAATATGTAATCAAGGTGTAATTAAATATGAATATTCCCCTTTTATGGATTTTAAGTTCAATCATAATTTTTTTTAGCTGTCTGGCTCATCCATGATTCTTAGGAAATGTTACCTAAACAACAGAGATCTGAACAAGCCAATCGTAATGAGAGTTGACCTTTGTGTCTTACATTATAATGTTTCCAATATGTGACTATATGGTATATTTGATCAATATCACTGGACTGCATTTTACGTTCCACAATTTTCCGTTGCCAAGCCAAAATATAGGCAACATTCCAACAGGACAGAACACCTGGATGGGATCCCAAGAAGTGGCCCCAGAGATTAAAATCCCAGTGATTGCTGGTAAACCCAAGCAGAGAAACACCAAGAAGCCGGTGGTAAGAAATAACAAAGGTCCACGAACCACAGGCTCACCAAGGTGAACAGAGAGGAATACAGAATGAAAGAGGAAGACCCTCCACACAAAACAAGTCTGACCTTAGGCCAAATACTGTTGCCCTACAGCCTTTTTCTCTACTCCCTGACAGGGAAGGGTCCTGTGATCATGATGGCGTGTCCTGGCCCAGCAGGTATAATATAAAAATGCTTTGAAGCTGGACACAGTATCCTAACTACAGCTGCAGGTGAAATCTACCCTCGAGATGGCAGATTTTAGAAAAGCACTTATATCCAGTCACTAGAACCTGCCACAGACTAGTGTTTCTTCCTAGTTTTCTGTGTATATGGGTCATGTTGTTTCTTGATTTTTATATTGAACCCCACATGCATGTAAGTATGCTTGTTATGTCTTACAAATCCAAAGGAAAAAACTTTGAATGTTGAAGTAAACACTGAGAAAGTGAAAAATTTCAAGGATTCTTTAAGTTGGAAACATTACCACAAGAAAACACCCCCCAAATAACTGTGTTATTATTTACATAGAGAGTAACCTTCCGACCTCCATTGTAACCTCCTTAGGCTTGACTTTACATGATCCCAGATTCTGAGTTGGTTTATAAATTTTATATCATCACAGAGAAAAGAAAAAAATCGTGAAAAATAGAAAATAAGTAGCATGAAAAGACAAATATTCCACAAAACATTGTATAGAAGAAACGTAACTTAAAACCGGGTGACTATTTAAAATGAATATGAATGAAAATTCTAAGTTTGTGTGTTTGTGTGTTCTATTTATATATCTACTTTCCCTCAAAGTAAGGGAAGAAATGAAAGATGTTTTTAACAGCAAGCTATCTATAAATTCAAAAGTCTCAGGGTTTAACAGAACTTCATACTATATTATGTCTTGGGATGAATTAAATATATTTATAGGTAAATTTCCCAAAACAAATTATTCCAGGCAATATTAGAAATGGAAAGATCCTCCACCACGAATTGTTTTTCCAGAAAGATATGAATGAATTAACACCATAAGCTTGAAATGATAATTTTATGTTAATCATCTTCTACATTTCAGAGCACATCAATACTTTTGTGCATTGGGTATGTGCTCTTGTGTGTGTGTGTGTGTGTGTGCATTCCTCTGGGTGTGTCTGTGTGTGTGTGTATACACATATAGATGTTAATTATGGGTCTGCTTTTCATATACAGGCTGGGTTCATCTTAGCAAATTCCAAATGAAGAAATAAATGTCCTTGATATTCCATTTAATAGACAGTGGGTGGCACCATCTTAAGGAGCAGATGATGTAAGGGTGCATTTGGCACTATTTTCCTTATTTAGGCTACAAACTCTATCCAAATTGTGAAGGACTTTCCACATTAGTAATTAATAAGGCCCCATTATGCTAACTATCATCCAACTTAGGACATCTTAGAGGAAAGATAAGAGATGAATAATTTGAAGTAATTTTCTTGTAATCATGCCAATCACTTGAGCAAAGTAGTTATTAAAGGAAACAGTATTATGATGAATTATAGGACATCTAATACTGAATACCTTTTCTTATCAGCTGCTTATGGTTTCTGATTCTTTAAAAAAAAAGGCAAACAAGTAGAAGTCTATTCCGAATATCACTCTTCTTACTGTAAATAATAGTTTGTTTAGCAAACCCTGAATTTTAATGAGGCTTGAAAGACAGACTTTACCTTATTTCTGTTCATCTCCTTGAAAAGAGCTGAAGTTTGTCAGCTTTACCTTCCCTTAGAAGGTAGATGTAACAAGCGTGAGTCACCTTTGATGACAAGGGATTCTTCCAGTTCAGATTTGCTGAAGTGATTAGACATTATTTATCTAATTAAATGTTCAAAACACATCATTATTGAAAGGAATAAATTTAGTACATTTGTTGAGCAGTGTTAACTGAAATGTAACTGCACATCATTTGACTTTTTAACATTTTATTATATCTATTAAGTCTTTCTTGCTTAATTAAATCAACTTATTTTTTACAGTTAATTTAACGTGATTTCATTTTCGTTACAGATTCTGAGTCAGATATTATAGAGAAAGCCAACTGTATACGCAAATTAAGCTTCGACTCCTCAGGTGCTCTCTTGCATTTCATTCAAGTCTGGCATCTTCTGGGGATTACCATGGTTTGAAATGGTTGTTATTTTTCACACAGTAGAAAGCTTACTCTTCATCTTTATTATGATTTTTCAAAATGCAACCATTTTTAAGGCTACAGCGTCATCTGATTTGTCCTATTCGGATCCTAGATCACAGCCAGTATTTGGAAGAAACTGTGCTTTTAACGCTTGGAGAAAAAGTAAATAAGAATGTGAAAGTAGGAGCATTCGTTGCTTTGCCCGGGAGCTGTACTTTATTAATTACCCTATAGGAACAATGGTGTCGAAATAATAACGCGCCAGTTCCCGAGAAGGAGCAAAGTATTTGAGTAGCAATAACCACAGGGTGGGCTCCATGGAAGAAGTGATTTCATTATGATTATTATATTCAAATGAGTGTGTCTCAGTGATCAAGAGTTAGCAGTATTCTTTTCTTCACAAGAACCCCAAACTATAAAATGGGGTTGGGGGAGGAGCAGGGTTGAAGCCACAAATGTTTGGTGCCAATCAACTGCAATGAATTGTGAGATGCCAGGATGAAGGCAGCGATTTGGTACATTCAAATCTACCCTGAAAAGTGTTAAAATGGAGAGCGTGGCTGGAAACAAATGGGAAAGGAAGATTCAAAGGTTGCAAGTGGTGGTGGTGGAAAATTCTAATTAGACATTTACGTCAGCTTGCAAAGCTCCTTATTTTCCCCAAATGTTGGAGTGTTTCATGTTCTGTCAGCCTTCCATTGAAAGTACTAAAAGGGAAGGTTTCTGAAAGTGTCCTCGAACTATCAGGATGGTGTTAAAAAGGTGGTAACAAAGGCATTAGCTCAAGCTTCCTCATCCTACACCACAGAATAAAATGAAACAAAAAAGACGTAAAAAAAAAAAAAAAGAAAGTGAATTTATGTGTGCCTATGCATCCTCCCCAGCTCCTCCAGGGGCCTGTGAGGTTGGTAAGAAATGCCTCACTTCTTTCACCAGAGGTACCCATTTCTGGCTACTCTGTGGCCACTTGTGCTGGCTTTGATTCCCTGGGGTAAGTGTTCATGATCGCAAATTTGACCAAAAGATTTTTTCATTACCCTCCAACATTTCCTTTCACCTCCAACCTCCAGGCAGGGCCCTGGCTTTCCCTTTGGAGCCGGGAATATAAAGACGTGGGGCCA